>NW_026899905.1:0-12638 GCF_033153095.1 Gastrolobium bilobum
ACGTCGAAATTTAAGTTACCAACAAACAGTGATATAGTCCAACTTCTCAAGGATTTTTCGTACCTAATTTACAGTATAATCAATCAGTGTACATTCAATTTATTCATCAAATTCCCAAGCTTAAAAATTCCTATAGCATTCGGCCCTAAGGTTCTTTTTCTAAAAATTATTTTTAACTCTAAATTAACCTTTGTTCATTTTAAACAGTAGGGAATTCTTTTAATAATTCCTCTAAGGCAGAACCGGTTTTCATGTTTCTCTTACAGGAGATTTCTAACTTTAATTGCATAAAATACAGTAGCGTGTTTCAGTAAAAACGGTGAACGTTTTTTATGTAAAACAGTGAGCAAATAGAAACCATTTTTCCAATAAAACAGTGGACGTTTTCTAATAAAACAGTGGACCTCTTTCTAATAAAATAGTGGACATTTTTCTAATAAAGTAGTGAGTGTTTTTCACACACCTATACTCCATACAGTGCGCTGAAAACAGTGAGTTGTGCTACCAAATTTTCCAGCAAACAGTGAGCATAAAAACCATTCTTCAGCAACGTTTTCAAGAAAAATAAAAGAAACATGCTGTCCAGAATTTTTACAGCGAAACAGTGAGGGATTTTAAGCAAAACAGTGTGCATTTCTTCAGCAAAACAGTGACAACTTTATAATAAAACAGTGAGCAAAAGATCCTTGTACGGCAACATCTTCTCACAAAATAAATATACTTGTGGTCTAATTCATTTCATCGCAAAACAGTGAGCAGAACAAAAGTATACAGCAACCTTTTCTCAAGAATATAAATTATTTTAAGACTTACTAACCCTACTTGATGCGATGTAAGAGGGGATAAGGTGTTGTCCACATACTTAGCTTCATAAAAAGTCTAGGTACATATATATATATATATATATATATATAACATGTAAACAGTACCACTTATTAATTTGTATGATCATTCTTAGGTTTATATCTAGAGCTTTTTGAGTTAAGTTCAAGGTACAACAAGGTGAACTAAACATAAAAATAACCAGCCCTCCATTGATGCTCTAAAACCGAAGACAAAGCTACCCAAAAGAATAGAAGATCACTTACGGTTTCTTGTTCACCACCAAGGGTTCGACTTGTAAAAGAAAATAGAAGTAACTTCCACTTCCTACTGCTCCAGCGTCCACCTAGCAACGCTCAAAGGAAGGATAGGCTTCACCAAAATAAGGTCCACGCATGCAACAAAGAATAGTCTCATGAGAGTCTTGTGTGAGACGAAGGAAATGAGAGGAAAAGTTAACCCCTTACTTAGGAGCTTTCAACCAGAAGAGGAAAGGAATAGGATGAGTTCTATCATTGCTCCTCCTTCAAGGGCTTACGGTTTCAAGAAGAAAAGGAAAGGAGAACTAGATGATAGCTACACTTCTTCTCTTGAAGACATAAGGTCACGGTTTTGGTAGGTTGAGGGATTGGGACACTTTGTTCTTTGTTTAGCGTTTTGGAGGATGAGGGAATGGGGTTTAAGTGTTGTTTTAAATGGTGCTAAGCCATCAGAAAATTTACTGAAGACTTCCCCCATTTGGAGCGCACAAATGGGGATAAGGTGTGACATGTTTGAGCCAATAAAATTGCATGCAAGGCTGACCACTTATCAACCATTGGATGCATGAAATAAAGTGAGGTTTATAGTTAGTCTTACAAGCAACATGGTTGCTTTTGCAAAGGCTATGCGTAAGGGAGAGGATGTAAGAGAGTGTGCAGCCTTGTGTCATAACAATGACACTTTGATCAGAATTTTCTGATCAAAACGATACCCAATGCGCACAAGGTGGAAGGATATACAGTGGATAACGCTTTGTGGCCATTTTAGTGAAATAAGGCTGAAAAGTAAAGGAGATTTCAGCAAGCAACGTCAGCCCTTTATGCTTCTTCCAAGCGCATGTGAGGAGAGATGAAATGTTTGCCTTGTGACTTTTAAAAAGGGAACTTGATCAGAATTTTCGGATGCATTTTGTCTATTCTAGCGTACATAGATGGAGGAATAAGGATAAAGTTTTGCCATAAATGGATAGCTTCCAATCAACGGCTGATGAGATGGATTTCTAAGGAACTTGTTGAGATAAAGGTACATGGAATTGGGCGGCACTAAGGATCCTTCCCAAGGCCCTAAGGCTGCGGCCCTTTAACATTTAGAAGCTAAAAATGCAGCCCACAATGACACTCAATAAGACATTAACCCAATAACATTTTCAATCCAAGTGTGTCCTTAAGTAACATCGTATTTTCTTTTATTTTCTACGACACAATTATGCATTTCTATACTTTATAATTAATGTTTCTTATACCTAAAATAAATCCTCACTTAATACTATAATTCAATAATTCCCTAATCTTAGTTTTAATCCTATGCTAGTTCTCAATAAATTCGAAAGCCAACAAACAATACACACATATATATATATATCAAATTTAATTTTCCACACGTGCATTCTTATTCTTAAGGTATTTTGTGTATTTTCCTAATTACGTGGGATGTTACAACCCGCCAACCAACCATAAAACGGGGGGAGTTCATTTTTCCCACCCATATTTAATGGCGGGTTAACCCGCCCTGTCCCGTTTTTGGCGGGTTGGTGGCGGGGTGGGGCGGGCCAACCAACGTTAAAAGCATGTTTATAGTACTCACATTTAATCAACAACGAAAAACCATTGTTAAAAGTATGGGGGTGTAAATAGGCTGGATAGAGATAGACTTTAGCTTAAATAGGTCAGACACATGTAAAATACTTTAGGCATGGCCAGATTCGTTAGCTTGTGCACGCCAAAATTATAAATTTAGCATGACGTATATTTAAAAAACAAAAGTCTTGACATAGACTTGTTAGCCTGTTTAAGCCTACAAGACGTTCAATAATTAAAGAAAATAATTAAAATAATATAATTTTATTATTCAAAACCATTAAAATAATAATTTATTTATTTAATTTAAAATAAATAATATAAAATAGGTCGGCCTATAAGTTTATAGGCCCTCTATGTAAAAGAAAGTCTATGAGATACTTTCTAAATAATTTTTTTAAGATCCGAAACTGTTCTATAATTTAATTCTTTCATTGAGTAGTTAATAATAATAATTTATTCCCCCCTCCTCTCTTTCTACGGTAGTATAGTATAGGATATAGAATCAGATATATTAATTAGCATTTTAATTAACATTTATTTATTTAGAATTAAGAAATCCCTACCTCCTCGATGTATGTAAGTGACAAAACAAAGATGGATTGGATATTTGGATTGGATTGGGCCCAAAACAAAACAAAACAAAGATGATGCTGCTGAAAATAACACCCGGCCCAAGTCCATTCATTGCATTGCTTTTACTCAGTGTAGTGTAGTGTCTGATTGTCAAGTCAAGTGTGGCCCTCTCCAATGCAAATCAATGTAATGTGCTTTGGACACTTGACCACGCGCGCGCTTTTTAGCAGGTAATCTATAATAATTTGATTTCAGCGCAAATATTATAATTTAAAGTTTTATTATAATTAATTAAAGATGGATTGGATTGGGCCAAAACAAAACTGATCAAAATAACCAACCATTGCTCTTAGTCTCTCTCACCTCTCAATGCATAATCCGAAACATGCAGATGCAGTCTCATCTCAGATCACAAATTTACAATTTACAATTTTCAAAGATTTTTCATCTAAAATTGGGCGGGATTTAATTTAATAACACTCACTCATCCTCTCTCTCTCTCTCTCTCTCTCTCTCTCTTCTCCACCAAAGAAAAACCCTAAGCCTAGCCCCCTTCTCTTCTCTTCTCTTTTCTTCAATCAAGCTCAGCTCAACTCACAATAACAATACTGTTGAAGATCTTGTTCAACAAGATAAGCTACCAACTACAAGCAGCTCCTCAACTCACAGGAAAGGAACTTTCTTTCGCCTCTGCTTTTATTTCATTTCATTTCGTTGGTTCTACCATTTATTTTAAGTGTGTTATTGCGTTTTTTTCTTTTTTCTTTTTGTTTCAGCGACCATAAAACATGTATTTTTATTTGTATTTGTAGCTCAGCTCAAAAAAGACAGTGAACAGAGGCATTTCTCCTCTTGATGGCACCCGACTCTGAGCCTCTTGAGTTGAGATTCTTCCCAAAAATCTTCCTTTACTTGTTGCTGAGGATAAGGTAACTTCCGATACCATACCATACCATACCATACCATACCATACCTTTATTTTTTCTTAAATCCTCATTATTAATATTGTACGTCATGTATTTGTTTGTGCTCTATAGTCTATGGTTTATTCATTGTATCTGTATTGTTACTTTTGTTTGTAGTGATAAGTTTTTTATAACTGAATGAATCTTAGAAGCTCAGTTTCAGTTCACTCAGTATTATTACTTTGCCTCTGCTTTTAAAAAGTATATAAGAGGAGCTTAATAGTTGTTTAAGTTTAGTGTGTGATTAATTTGTTATTGAAGACAGTGGGTGATGTTAAATCACTGAGAGGTTTGAACCCATGTATAAAGCAGAGGAGGAGGTAGATGACCAGAATTATCACTGTGCAATTATAAACAATTAAAAAAAACAGACTTACTTGTCAGGTATTAGAGAAAGACAGAATGATGAATCAGATATGCAAAATCAGAAGGATAAAATCCGAGCCCACAGAACGTGTCTCCTTAAGACAATTTGTCCCCTCAATGATGCCTAAGGTAGATAGACACTTGTCTCCCAGGATAGAACGGATTTCGTCTGAAGAGTGGCGGCACTACCAGTCAACAGCCCAAACGAACACAACAAAATGCCAGAGGAAAATACACTGGAGTATGAAAAGGAACATGCAAAACCGGAAGGAGAAAAATTCCGGCAGAGTTTCAGTGCAGAAAAATTGGATCCATTTTATGAAGGTGTCAGTGTCTATTTATAGACAACGTAAAGTCACGTTCCAAAAGGCACCTATTCGATGACGAAACAACACATCCGTTGGACACGAAAAGACACATTCGTTCCACACGAAAAGACACCCATTCAAGGATGAAACAACATGTCCGTTAGGATGAAACAACATGTCCATTAGGATGAAACAAGACATCGTTTAGGATGAAAAGATACATCTGTTTGTCGACGAAAAGGCACACCTTTTCACTACCAAACTTCTTATTCATAACCAATAGATTGTCTATACAATTTATATATATATATATAAATTCCAACAATCCCCCACATGGATAAGAAGTCAAATCACCGTGACAAAAAATGCATAAGAGTATAAATGCAAAGTGTAATTTCCTCAACGAGAAACAACTGCATCGAGACAGGTGGAGTTACCTTTGAACCTTCTCTAGTGAAAACCTATCGGATATACTCGGTCAATCGGTGGTCTAGGTCGACTTGAACCGCCAACCTTTAGTGTATACCTAGACAATAGGAGTCACACAATTGCTTCTCTAGCATTGTTGGTCCTTTGTTGCGCCCATTTTGGCCGTGGGTCACCTGCCTGGTTCTGCGAGTGTTTTAGAGAATCGGCCTTTGAAAAATTCTCATAGAAGCGGCACCCAAAAATCTTGTACTCGAAATTAGCCTAATGAAATGAAATGAAAGGGGATCAAGTCCATATTAAGTGAACGAGTAGCTTTGAATAAGCAACATTAGTCCTAAGCTAGAACCCACTTTAAATAAGATAATTAATAACTTAGCCAATGTGGGTTAAAGCCCAAATAAAGTTAAAGCCCAACCTACTAAGAATATGACTAAGTTAAAGGATTCAAGCCCAAAGCAATGCAAGGCCATTTTATAAGAAATGGCCCAATTAGTATCTAGACCAAGATCCAAGCCCACACCACCTAGCCTTGACCCAATTACAAATGGTCCAACACTTATTAACTTAATGGGCCAAGACACTCACCAAGCCCAACCCAATTCAAGAATAAACCCTAGGTGAGGTGGCAACACGTGATTGGACAATTTGAATGAAGATTTCACCCTCCTCACATGTCCACCTCGATCTAGCAAAGAGAGGGATGAGGCTGCTTTCCCCACCTCAGGCGCACTCATGACAAGGAAAAAGGAAGCTTCCTTCTTACACACTCAAGCCATGCATGACACAAGTCTTTCCATCTCCCAAGGTAACACATCAAGGGAACATAAACCAAGATTCCCTTCATAAAAGTAGTCTCACTTTCCCTCCTCCCTAGGCGCACAAGTCTTCCCCAATGCATGATTAAAAAGGTAAAGCCACCCTTTTCTCCATCTCCCTAGGCGCAATAATTAGCATAAAAAGGGAAGACTTGTTCTTACACACCTTATGATGAGTGTGACATACTCAAGGTGATTCCCAAACCCCATGCATTGGGAAGTCCCAAAGACACTTTATCCTAGAATTCAATTATGGAAAGCTAAAAGACAAAAGGCCCTACACATTAACCAACATTTCTTCAATGATGATTAAAGCAATTAACATTGGTACACGCAAAGACCTCCCTCTTCCCCATGCGCCTCACTCCCCAAAATAATGATGACTCTCCCTAACCAAGGCATGACATGCAAGGACTCTCTTACCCATGCGCCTCACTCCCCAAAACAATGATGAATCTCCCTAACCAAGGCATGACATGCAAGGACTCTCTTCCCCATGCGCCTCACTCCCCAAAACAATGATGAATCTCCCTAACCAAGGCATGACATGCAAGAACTCTCCTCTCTATACGCATCACTTCCAAGTGATTAATGATGAGTTGGTTTCTAGGTAAGAAATGCAAGAGTCCCTCCCATGCGTATGACACTTGAACAAGGTGGGAGATTTGCTAACCCACACACTCAACCTATACTTAACCCTTCCCCTTCCTAGGTGTGATGATTAGAGGACTTAGACAAAATAAAAGACCCAAGCCAACCGTACGCACTCCCTCACACTCTCAAGATTAGCAAGGAACAAAAGGAAAACAAAGACACTCTCTCTCTCCCTCTCAAAGGCTTCGGCCTTCTCCCCAAGGAACAAGCACCCACAAGAAAAACCAACCCCTCTTCCTCCCATCTAAGGCTTCGGCCATTCACATGTTAAGGGTAAGGGAACATCAAAAATAGTTTCTAGCCTCCTTCATCGTCTAACTCGTGGAGGTGGACACTTAGAAGAACTCGTGAAACTTAGAAGCAGGAGTGACATATCGGTGGAAGAATCACCATCAAACATCATCCTTGAGGTAAGGTCCCTTAGACTCCATGTTTAAGTCATGATCTCCCTCTTAAATATTTTCGTGTTATAAAGGCTAAAGGAATACAAACCTTCTTCCCTCATTCAATTCGTAAGGACTAAAAGAAAGGAAAACCTTGTGGGATTTACATGTTAACCGAAATGTTAGAATGCTAGGCATAAACTATGTTGTTAGAATCATTTTCTAAGACCTACATCCTAAAGGGGCCGAACCTATATATGAGTTATAAACCAAGTGAGTTTTTAGAATCATCTCTAAAGTCCCATTATGTTATTAGGCCGAACCAAAGGTGCAAGGGAAGACTAGAGCCGAACTCGAACTCTTGAAGAATAAAAAGACAAGACCCCTGAGTAAGTGATTTATGGTTGTTGAAGCGGCTACCCTATGGTTGCCACCCCTTTATGTTAAAGTGAGGTTTGTCTGCAATATGTTATATGATGCATTACATGATATGTTTGGTTGTTTGGAACTAATGTTTATTCATGCAAGTTTTGTAAGATGGCCTGTGCACTAATACCACAGAGGCAACCTGACGAGGACCCTGGGTATTCGTCCATAAGACCATGGAGAGTAATTGTCATGGCAGGATTGGTATGATGATATGAAAGCATGATTATTTTCCAAACTATGTTTCCAATGTTTTGCCATTCTATTATTGTACATGTTATTATGTGACTATTGCAGGAGGAAGCATCATGGTTTGGAGGTTGCTCCAACTGTGAGTCCTTACTGAGACCCCCAATCTCACCCCTCTTTGGGGAAACCCACTTTCAGGAAAAAAATGACTAAATGGGTAAGGCAGGGAAAGAGGCTGGTACGAGTTGAAGAGGAACCTGCGCAACCACGTGCAGTTGATGATGACTCCAAACTAACGGAGATATTTAGGAACTTACTAGCCGAAGGAAAACTCTTGGAGGCAGACTATCTTATATCTGCTCTAGCTGGGCCCATGTGGCTTGAAGAGGCACCTTCCTAAGGGTGTACCTAAGTTCTAATTTGGGATGACTGTAATAGACTATGCCACTTAGATTATTTTGAACATCTTATATGCCTTTGAAGTACGATATTTTGGGATGTTTATGTTTTTATGGACTTATGAATTTAGTAGAAAAGATTAAGTAACATAAGCCACTATCCGCATAAGACACTTAAGTAACTACCCACTGGGTAGTAGTCAACACTAAAATTATGATCATGTAAGTGAGCCCCTAAAATAACGCATAAGTATGAGCAGGGTGACCAAGTAGAGATTAACTTGTAAGTAGACCGTAGACAAAGAAAAAGAGAAACTCATGACTAGAGGAATAGATAAGTTAGGGAAAAGAACGAAATTAATCCCCATTAGTAAATCTTAAGTTAACCACGCTTAAGTACATGGATTCCGCGCATTGAATGTCAAGAAATGTTACACCTTTGATGGCCTTATTAAGGGTGTTACAATTTCTTTTGATGTAACTCACTATACATCATCTGAACACAATAGATTAAGAAATCATTAAAAGCCTAAATGCTTACCCTCATAATACACTGTCTTGTCTTAGGAATGAGTATGAGTTTAAAAACTCCACAGTGTTTGAACAGTCGACCATTACTTAGTTGTCTCTTTGAACCTAGTTCATGGGATCTCCACTCTTCTAGGTAGAGTTACCGCAATGCTCAACAATTGATAGGCCTTAAACCCATTCCTTTCGACAAATTTTCAACCAACTCTCTAAGAATCCCTTTGGTTAACGGATCCGTTATGTTCTCTTTAGACTTAACATAGTCAATTGTAATAATTCCATTCGAGAGTAGTTGTCTTACGATATCATGTCTACGACATATGTGTCTAGACTTACCGTTATACATGACGTTCTTGGCCCTTCCAATAGCTACTGGGCTATCACAATGTATGCATACAGATGGTACCGGTTTTGGCCAATTAGGAACATCCTCAATAAAGTTACGAAGCCATTCGACTTCTTAACCGGCTTTATCTAAAGCAATAAATTCTGCTTCCATGGTTAACCTTGCAATGCAGGTCTGCTTGGAAGATTTCCAAGACACACAGCACCTCCACCAAGGGTGAACACATATCCACTTGTGGATCTAGTGTCGTTAGAGCCGGTGATCCAATTTACATCATAATACCCTTCTATAACTGCGGGGTATTTCTCGTAATGCAAAGCAAAATTTTGAGTATACTTCAGGTATCCCAAAACTCTTACCATAGCTTTCCAATGATTTTCATTTGGATTACTAGTAAAGCGACTTAACAGACTTACTGCATAAGCAATATCAGGTCTGGTGCAGTTCATAACATACATCAGGCTTCCCAACACTTGAGCATATAGCTTTTGTGCTGTAGCTTTACCAGTGTTCTTTAGTAAACTAAGATTACAATCGACAGGGTTCCTCACAGGAGTTATATTCAAACTTTTGAATTTCTCAAGAACCTTAGCTATATAGTGAGCCTGTGATAAGGCCAACCCTGCAGATGTTCTATGGATTTTAATACCTAGGATAACGTCTGCTATCCCCATATCTTTCATATCAAACTTACTATTAAGTAACTGTTTAGTAGCTTTAATCATTTGATTATTACTACCCATGATCAACATGTCGTCTACATAAAGACAGACAATGGCAAAACCTTTTTCAGTATTTCAAACATAGACACATTTGTCACATTCATTAATTCGAAATTCATTTGACAACATAACTTTGTCAAATTTCTCATGCCATTGTTTTGGAGCTTGCTTTAACCCGTAAAGGGATTTTAATAAGCGACAAACTTTTCGTTCTTGTCCTGGAACAACAAAACCTTCAGGTTGTTCTAAATATATCTCTTCTTCCAGGTCGCCGTTTAAGAAGGCAGTCTTAACATCCATTTGATGTATTTGTAATCCATTCAATGCAGCTACCGCGATCAACATCCTAATAGATGTGATCCTTGTAACCGGTGAATAAGTATCGAAAAATCGAGACCTTCACGTTGCCTGTAACCTTTTACCACAAGCCTTGCTTTATATTTATCAATAGTGCCATTCTCTTTCATTTTTCTTTTGAAAACCCACTTACTTCCTAAAGGCTTATTGCCAGGAGGAAGATTTACCAATTCCCAAGTGTGGTTGGACAAGATAGATTCTATCTCACTATTGATAGCTTCTTCCCAGAATGGTCTTTCCGGGGACGTTATAGCTTCCTTATACGTCCGAGGCTCATTTTCTAATAGATATGTCATAAAATCAGGTCCAAAGGATGTGGCGGTCCTTTGCCTCTTGCTACGTCTTGGTTCATCTTCTACATCCTCTACAGGATCAGTATCAGTTGTAGCATCCTGAGGTATCACAACCTGATCATCATTATTACCACTTGATTCATATATTTTCTTATACAGAAATACGTCTTCAAGGAAAGTAACTTCCCTTGACTCAATAACCGTATTAACATGTATATCTGAAACATCAGATTTATAAACCAGAAACCTGCATAACCAATGAATACACAATCCACAGTTTTAGGTCCGATTTTAAACCTTTTAGGTTTAGGAACCGCAACCTTAGCCAAACACCCCCACACTTCAAGATAATTCAAGGTAGGCTCCCTACCTTTCCACATTTCATAGGGAATGTTCTTAATTTTCTTGTGGGGTACTTTACTAATTATATAATTTGTCATTAAATGACTTTGCCCCATAAACCAGACATCAACAACATCATTTTATTTAATGTCTGGTTCTTTATACGCAATCACATTAAATTGCAACACCATAAGGAGCAATCGTTTGATATATAGTACCAAACTCTAAACAAAATTCCTCAAAGAGGACATCATTCCTCTCAACAATCCCATTGGATTGTGGAGCATAAGAAGCCATCGTTTTGTGTAAAATTTCAAACTCTAAACAAATTTCTCAAAGGGTCATCGTAATCTCCCCCTTGATCGCTCCTTAATACCTTAAACTTTCAATTTAACATTATTCGACTATAACACATATATCAAATAATAAATTCCAATTTAACCCTTAAAATGATACATAATCGTCACATCATTTATGATATTTGAAATAAAACATATAATTTGGAATTAAATCAACTCAGATATTTTCAAGAAATTTATCATACTTTAATTCCAAAATGCAAATATTTTGCAAACACAGAGAATTTAAGATTCCACATTTTGCATTCTCAAAGTTATTTTTCTTTCATGCAAAAACACAATTATTATGTATTGTTTGCAACATTGCAGTCAACACATATTCTCAAAAAATGCACATATATATTAATCACGTATTCAATATAAAATGTCATCTAATTCACTACTTTCCAAATCTCATTTTTTCTCTCTCATAATAATAGCCCCACTACAAATTCAATTAAAGCCAATAAATTAAGAAACTCAATATTTAGATGACAAAATTAATTCGGGCCGGATACGATTATGGAAACATGAAATTGTGCTTCAGCCATAAATTCACATGAACCGTTTGGTTCACTTGTGGTTACTTATTCAAATGTAACCATCAAATTCCAACCGTGAAAACCCCATCAAGTTTCCACCAAAAACTATTTTATGCATCAATTCATGCATTTCAAAACTGACCCTTTGCAGTTCCTTTTTTTTTTATGTGCAATCATGGGTTTAATTGCAATGCACCCTTTATACATGGTATGAGTCCATGAATCAACGGAGACATTTTGGTCTGACTCTCAAGATCAACCATTCGGTGCAACATTTCGTGCCACAGTAATGGCTATCAAATTTTTTTTTTTTTTTCACAAACCAAAACACAACATGCAGTGTCTAATGGCATCCGAAAGCCGTAATGCATCAAGTAATACATGATATCTATTGAGAAAGAAACTTCATATGGTTTCACTTGCAAAAGACATCCACGGTTCACACACAGTGCATTTGATAAGCAATCGAATATCAATTATAAACATTAATTCAAGCATCAACATGACACATTCTATTTAAAATACAATGTAGCACGATAAACGAGAAACAAATGATATATATGAAAGCCAAAATCCACACAGGACTTTTAGAACAATAACATATATATTACGTAATAGAAGATGTATATATATGTAGAAGATAAATCACGAAAACTAACAAATATCATATTAGAACAATATTCACGAAGTAGTTTTCAAATATCAAGGCAAGGTTTTGGTTTTATACATACTTCCGTATTCAAAAGCAAACCGTACTGTAGTATATATCAAAACCAATATGAAGGCACGACCATCGATAAATTACTTTTCAAAATCAATATGAAAAACCATACAGTGTTGAAAATGCTATTCAAAAGCATGGACACGAAAATCGATACACAATGCTAACCAATTTAACATATATATAGTGTATTATATTAAACAGATCCCTTTATTTCTGTGGTGGTTTCAAAACAAACCGAGGGTTAACCGTGTATACAAATTTTCCGTTTTTTTTTTTA
>NW_026899906.1:2500-12554 GCF_033153095.1 Gastrolobium bilobum
TTGCTGTATTTTTCCAATTGCTGTATTTTTTTGTTCAACATTATTTTGAATGCTTTCTCAAATACTCTTCCTAATATGTAGTGCACTGGAGTAGATGTCATGGCATTATTGTTAATGAAGTCTGACACATTTGTATGTTCTTTTGATTGCAGAGGTTGTACCTAGAAAAATTCTTCAATTGATGAAGGCTGAGAAGCATCCTACTAGGGCGCATGTGGCCAGCCATCTGCAGGTATTTTTTTCTTTTCCTTTCTGCTTTAATTTCATAAAACCATAGTTTTTCATTTATAGAACTTTATTTGTTTTTTTAATTGCTGCAGAAATAAAGACTTCGACTGAAAAGAATCAGGTCTAAGGCAACCCAGCAAGTCAGTCCTTTTAAATATCCTCTTCATCTGGTGAGATGATTAGTCCTAGGCAAACAAGTAATATTGTGCCATTTCAGGGGTTGGCTGACCAAAGCCAGGATGGCAGTTATGCTTCACATCTTACCAATTTAAGCTCAATAGACTCAATCTTAAATGAAGACTTGGACTT
The DNA here is from genome assembly GCF_033153095.1 of Gastrolobium bilobum. NCBI lineage: Eukaryota > Viridiplantae > Streptophyta > Magnoliopsida > Fabales > Fabaceae > Gastrolobium > Gastrolobium bilobum. The sequence goes on from NW_026899906.1 coordinate 3,038, forward strand.
GGACTTTGATTCTGACTTTGATCTTTATGATCCTACACAAATGATTGACTCGGATTATTACACAAATGATTGACTCAGATTATTTGTTGTCTATGTAGTTGATAACACCAATTATTTGTTGTCTATGTAGTTGATAACACCAATTATTTGTTGTCTATGTAGTTGTAAATGGGATTCAAATTTAATTCTTAGGCTTCCCAGATTTGTTCCTTACTGAGATTGACCTCCATTCATTTGTATTTTCTTTGAGTTTGTATAACCAACAAGTTACGTAACCATGCATTCTTTCTATTTTTATACTTTTATTTTCACTATTGTTCTTGTTTGGTTAATAATTAGTCTGATCAACATCGACATTTTTTGTGAATGATTGAACAAGATTATTTGTAAAGACTGATGAGTCTAATGTGGATGGAAAATTTAGCTTTCTAAAATTTTTGTGAATGATACCGAAGTGTCAATTACTAGTATAAATGTCCATAGATTATTCAATATGTTAATGTTTTTGAGTTATATAAGAGGAGTAGATAACTCTTTGGATCATATAGCCTCAAATTATGATTGAGGAGGGTTACATAAAAGGGACAAGAGTAAAGGGGGTAAAATTGTTCTATTTACATGTTTCAGCAAGTGCTTACAGTGGTACTTACATGTAATTGACCTATGAAGGAGCATCAACATGAATCAAACTCACGACGATTTAGTAAAAATTATCAACAAGAGTTGTTATATTTTTTGAAAAGGAGTAATTATTCTACCTAATTGATAAAAACATATATGACGTAAGAAGATGACAAATATATATGATACATGGACATGTATAGAGATGACACTAGTCCACTACCATATTCTGAAACAGAAATGTCTTAATAATATATATATAAATATATATATATATATATATATATGAAAGGTGGAGAAAATTCTAGATATTTGTGCTCATTGATTGCTCATTTTTGGTGTTTATTTTTCAAACGTCCTTTTATTTTTCCATTTGGATGGTTTATATTTCTATCTAAGTTTTGAATTTCGATGATGCAGATTCTGCAAAGGACAGAGATATTTTCTGAATTCACTGTCCCCATCCTTTACTTTCACCTCAACTTCATCAAGCACTTTCATAACTCATAGCTATATGTTGAATTGCGAATTGGGTCAACCACATTCCGCTATGGTGGGATGATAGAAAATAATGACAAAGGAAAGAAGCTAGACGAAAATTGCTAATGAAATCAACAGCTAAATAAAATAAAGGCAATAATGGTGAATCTCATACCATTGAAAAGAAGCCTAAAGCTATTTTGTTGGTTATTACTCTAAAGTAGCAAATGCATAATTAATGTAACGAATTTATGTTAAAGTGAGGAATAACAAAGTGGCAATAGTTTTCCTAGTTTCTCATGTTGCAGAAGAAATTATTCCTCTTCTGCATACCCATTAAATATACAGGACTCATTATATTAAAGAAAAAAGATGGATGAGACATTTTTATGAGTCTGTAATAGGGGAATAGTTTCTCCGGAGAAATCAATTTCCATTCAATTATATGACAACATGGTTTATTTTATCTCATTGATTGCTTGTCTTGGAGGATTACGTAAAGATTTTTTGTTCTTTCCATTATAGTTGATTATATAGTGTAGAAGTTGGGAGCGGTAGATGGATCAGGGATGGAAATTTCAGATAAGGTTTTGGTGATGCCTGTTTGCTACTGTCACAATTTTAATTAATGACAAATGATTGAATTATATGAAATTTTGGCTCGTGGACAGGCCCTATATCGTGGGATTATATAAGTTTTTGGCTCATGCAGGCTTTTTTATTTGTAGGATTTTTTGCCTTAACTCGTGCGAGCTAGGGCCTAACAGGAAGAGATAGCCTGTTTTGATGACTCTACTTTATATGTAAATTTAGGGGTGACAATATGGGTTGAGCACGACGGCAGTGGCGGAGCCAGCATGACATGTTAGCAAGTGCCAAAAAATTCAGCTAGTGCCCAAATAGCTACGGTTCTTTGGCTACGACCAAAACGTGGCTAATTTTCAAAAAATTTGAACAGAATTTGCTACTTTTCAAATGTAGCTAAATGAACGTGGCTAAATAAGCCAGTGCCAAGGCAACTGTAGGCCACAACGTGGCTCCGCCACTGCCCGGCGGGTCAACCCGCCAAAACGGGACGAGTTGGGTTGAGATTTTCAACCCACCAACCCACTTCAACCCGCCCCGCCTAGAAGTGGGTCAAAACGGGTTGACCCGTCGGGTTATATATATATATATATATTTTACAATTAAGTAGTATTTCATTTGTCATTAAATTTTTGTGATATCCAATTTTTTTTTTACATTAGTACTTCTTAGAAAAAATAAAGAATAACAATTTTATTTATGACAAATGTTATCTTTATATGGAGACGAATGAGTTCCTAAAGAATGTTTTGACAAATATTAGTATACATTTAAGATTGAGATTGAGAAAAATTAAAAGAAGTGTGAAATAAAATAAAATAATATTAGAAAAATTAATAAAATATAATTTATTTTTAAATTTTAATTATTTATTTTTTTAATTGACGGGTTGGTGGGTTGACCCGCCAACCCACCATAAAACGGGGTGAGTTCATTTTTCCCACCGATATTTAATGGCGGGTTAACCCGCCCTGTCCCGTTTTTGGCGGGTTGGTGGCGGGGCGGGGCGGGCCAACCAACGTTAAAAGCATGTTTATAGTACTCACATTTAATCAACAACGAAAAACCATTGTTAAAAGTAGGGGGTGTAAATAGGCTGGATAGAGATAAGCTTTAGCTTAAATAGGTCAGACACATGTAAAATACTTTAGGCATGGCCAGATTCGTTAGCTTGTGCACGCCCAAATTATAAATTTAGCATGGCGTATATTTAAAAAACAAAAGTCTTGACATAGACTTGTTAGCCTGTTTAAGCCTACAAGACGTTCAATAATTAAAGAAAATAATTAAAATAATATAATTTTATTATTCAAAACCATTAAAATAATAATTTATTTATCTAATTTAAAATAAATAATATAAAATAGGTCGGCCTATAAGTTTATAGGCCCTCTATGTAAAAGAAAGTCTATGAGATACTTTCTAAATAATTTTTTTAAGATCCGAAACTGTTCTATAATTTAATTCTTTCATTGAGTAGTGAATAATAATAATTTATTCCCCCCTCCTCTCCTTCTACGGTAGTATAGTATAGGATATAGAATCAGATATATTAATTAGCATTTTAATTAACATTTATTTATTTAGAATTAAGAAATCCCTCCCTCCTCGGTGTATGTAAGTGACAAAACAAAGATGGATTGGATATTTGGATTGGATTGGGCCCAAAACAAAACAAAACAAAGATGATGCTGCTGAAAATAACACCCGACCCAAGTCCATTCATTGCATTGCTTTTACTCAGTGTAGTGTAGTGTCTGATTGTCAAGTCAAGTGTGGCCCTCTCCAATGCAAATCAATGTAATGTGCTTTGGACAATTGACCACGCGCGCGCTTTTTAGCAGGTAATCTATAATAATTTGATTTCAGCGCAAATATTATAATTTAAAGTTTTATTATAATTAATTAAAGATGGATTGGATTGGGCCAAAACAAAACTGATCAAAATAACCAACCATTGCTCTTAGTCTCTGTCACCTCTCAATGCATAATCCGAAACATGCAGATGCAGTCTCATCTCAGATCACAAATTTATAATTTACAATTTTCAAAGATTTTTCATCTAAAATTGGGCGGGATTTAATTTAATAACACTCACTCATTCCTCTCTTTCTTCTCTCTCTCTCTTCTCCACCAAAGAAAAACCCTAAGCCTAGCCCCCTTCTCTTCTCTTCTCTTCTCTTCAATCAAGCTCAGCTCAACTCACAATAACAATACTGTTGAAGATCTTGTTCAACAAGATAAGCTACCAACTACAAGCAGCTCCTCAACTCACAGGAAATGAACTTTCTTTCGCCTCTGCTTTTATTTCATTTCATTTCATTTCGTTGGTTCTACCATTTATTTTAAGTGTGTTATTGCGTTTTTTTCTTTTTTCTTTTTGTTTCAGCGACCATAAAACATGTATTTTTATTTGTATTTGTAGCTCAGCTTAAAAAAGACACTGAACAGAGGCATTTCTCCTCTTGATGGCACCCGACTCTGAGCCTCTTGAGTTGAGATTCTTCTCAAAAATCTTCCTTTACTTGCTGCTGAGGATAAGGTAACTTCCGATACAATACCATACCATACCTTTATTTTTCTTAAATCCTCATTATTAATAATGTACGTCATGTATTTGTTTGTGCTCTATAGTCTATGGTTTATTCATTGTATCTGTATTGTTACTTTTGTTTGTAGTGATAAGTTTTTTATAACTGAATGAATCTTAGAAGCTCAGTTTCAGTTCACTCAGTATTATTACTTTGCCTCTGCCTTTAAAAAGTATATAAGAGGAGCTTAATAGTTGTTTAAGTTTAGTGTGTGATTAATTTAAAGAGAAGAAAATAAATAAAAAAATGGATTTGTAAAATTTCTTAATAAGATTGAAGTTTAATTGCGCTGTTTGTGTTACTTTATTTAGGGAATAGGAGAGATGCTAGACTACTGTTCTGTTGATCGAAGATCAGAGTCAGATCCGCAGAGCACCTAATGTTGTGATTTGACAAGAGAGCTTTATTGGTTATTAATTGCGCACTTCTTTTTTTTTTGCTTCCTTGCTTCTCTCCTGAGCTCCTACCTTTCTCTCTCTCTCTCTACGTGTCTCTCTCTTTCACTTTCTCAAAATCTTGGCTTCTTAGGGAATTTTGAAGCGTTTTTTGTTTCCAAAAAATGATAGTGTTATTATATTAAAACTATCTAGTTGTGCTGTGTAGCACTGTATCATTCATTCACCTATTCTGTAGTCTATAATCCTTGTATCTTTTCCCCCAAAGAGAGTCCTTGCTACTGATATCGATGTATTCTCTTGTTTACTCGTACATATATGTTTTCATTGTTTAATTTTAATTTTCACTGGCATCTAGCTTAAACGTAAAAAATGTAATTTAATTGGGCGGGATTTAATTTAATTACACTCACTCATTCCTCTCTTTCTTCTCCCTCTCTCTCTTCTCCACCAAAGAAAAACCCTAAGCCCCCTCTTCTCTTCTCACCCTTCAATCAAATCACAAAAATGGTTGGTCACCTTTTCTTTTCGTTATCTTCTCTTCCTTCTAAACAAACGATTCATTGAATCTGACTTGAATGAATGTTCTTCTTCAAGTTTTCTTTCTTTCTTTCAATCAAATCACAAAAATGGTGGTTACCTTTGGCCGATGCTCGGCTCAACTCACAATAACAATACTGTTGAAGATCTTGTTCAACAAGATAAGCTACCAACTACAAGCAGCAGCTCAACTCACATGAAAGGAACTTTCTTTCGCCTCTGCTTTCATTTCATTTCTTTGGTTCTTCCATTTTATTTTAAGTGTGTTATTGCGTTTTTTTTCTTTCTTTTTTTTTGTTTCAGCAACCATAAAACATGTATTTCTTTTTGTATTTGTAGCTCAGCTCAAAAAAGACACTGAACAGAGGCATTTCTGAGCTAGTCCTCTTGATGGCCCCCGACACTGAGCCTCTTGAGTTGAGATTCTTCTCAATAATCTTCCTTTACTTGCTGCTGAATGCTGAGGATAAGGTAACTTCCCCTCCATACCATGTCATACCTTTATTTTTTCTTAAATCCTCATTATTAATACTGTACGTGTCATGTATGTATATTTGTTTGTGCTCTATGATGGTTCATTCATTGTATCTGTCTGTATTATTACTTTTGTTTGTAGTGTTAAGTTTCTTATATATAACTGAATGAATCTTAGAAGCTCTCTTTCGGTTCACTCAGTATTATTACTTTTTGCCTCTGCTTTTAAAAACATGCATGTATATAAGAGGAGGTTAATTAATAGTTGTTTAATTTTAGTGTGTGATTAATTTAAAGAGAAGAAAATAAATAAATAAATGAATTTGAAAAATTTCTTAATAAGATTGAAGTTTAATTGCGCTGTTTGTGTTACTTTATTTGGGGAATAGGAGAGATGCTAGACTACTGTTCTGTTGATCAGAGATCAGAGTCAGAGTCAGATCCTCAGAGCACCTAATTTATGATTTGACAAGAGAGCTTTATTTGGTTCCTTGCATCTCTCCTGAGCTTTTCCACTTCCTACCTTTCTATACGTGTATCTCTCTTTCACCTTTCTCAAAAACTTGGCTTCTTATGGAATTTTGAATCTTTTTTCTTTCCAAAAATGATAGTGTGATATTATCAAATTATTAATAAAGATTGAAGATGAAGAATATTATTATTATTTTTTTTAAATTCTAAACATATTAAATAGTATATCATTTTTTTTAATTTTAAACAATTGTAGTTAAAATCCCTGCTGCTATGACTCCATTGATTATTATATTAAAACTATCTAGTTGTGCTGTGTAGCCCTGTATCATTCATTCACCTATTCTGTAGTTTATAATCTCTGGTGTCATGCATAGTCTTTCGCTCTTTCCCTACGGAGAGAGTCCCTTGCTCCTGATATCGATGTATTCTCTTGTTTATAAGGATGGTAGTATGAGATTAAAGTTTATTTGGGGAATAGGAGAGAGATACTTCTGTTCTGTTGATCAGAGATCAGAGCCATTAATTGCTTTTGTCAGTCCTCATTTCACCTAATGTGAAAGTTGTGATTTGACAAGAGAGCTTGCTTTTATTTTTTTGCGTCCACTCTTCTCTCTTGAGCTTTTCCGCTTCCTCCCTTTCTATCTCTACGTGTCTCTCTCTTTCACCTTTCTCAAAAATTTATTGCTGCGATCTGTCCATTCTCTCTCACTTTACATTATCTTTGGACTCTCATTTCACTTCCATAGATCCATTGTCTTCAGTTCACCGAAACCGCCACCACCTACCCCATTATATTACAGATCAGAACCACTCTCTTCATTGCATGTGCACCCGACAAACAACTAGTGTTTTTTTACATGATAATGATGAGGCGTTTCAAAATAGTGTTTATGTTATTGTTTTCTCAAAACATTTCCAGAGAAAATAGTAAACACTATTTTCTCTGGAAATGTTTTAAGGAGGTAATAATGGAGCGGAGCAGAACCAAATATACCAAGGTCCTGCCAGTGTTCTGTGGTGTAGATCCCTCAGAAGTATTTCATCAAACAACTGAAGTAGTCACCTCTCTGGTAAGTAAGTACCTCTTCTTCATTCTGTATTATGTTGTGATTGTGGGGAAACAACCAATTGAACTCTAAGATTGTCTTCTCTCAATCTTCTTTGCATTTCTGTTTTTTTTTGGGGGGTAAATAATGTTCATTGCATTTTAATCATCGTTTAAGCGTCTGTTGAATTTTTTCTAAATGGTGGTATCAATTACCAAAGTTTCTTTAAAGTCATCTAGATTAAGGTCTTTGTAAATGCTTCTTCTCAAGCTTTCTTCTGTTACTCTTGTTTAAAAGATGTTAGCATTTAGTAAAGCCAATTTTTTAATAAATATTATTATGATTATATTTATTTTAGTGTGAATCGCGGGTTTTTTTATTAAATTAATCAAAGTAATTAGTCAAACTATAATGAATGATATATATATATATATATATATATATATATATATATATTGTGATGAATTTTTTCTCAACCCAATCATGTCTCATATTTTTAATAATTAAAATGAATTTTATTTCCTTAAAATTAGAATATATATTTCTCAGCTGTCCATCCACACATATATTTTTTAATATGTATATACATTAGCTAATATAAATTAGTAAATATAATAAATTTTAAGAGTAGCTAAATTAGAACTTCAGAGGGACGGAAATAACTTACGAGTTAAGAGTTAAGAGAATACAACGGTCATCATAGTTTTGCCGCCAAAAAATATAAATTAAAAATTTTCTTTCTCTCTTTTCACTCTTCTTAAGGTTTTCTTAGGGTTTCTTTCTCTGTTTTCACTCCTTCTTAAAGTTTTCTTGGTTTCTTTGGGTTTCCTAGTTTATTTCTCTTGTTCTTGCTTGTTTCTTTCTCTTGTTCTTGGATTGTTTTATCAAGACAATGGAATTGGTGAATATGGGAGATGGGATGCAAGTAGATGATGACTCAACCAGCCTGTATTGTTTGGCAACACTCCTACAAAGGTGTCAATACCTAGGTATGTTACTTCTGCCCTTTCTTTTCTTCTCTTTTTTTTTCTTTTTTTCTTGAAAATGTTTGATTATGTGCTGATATTTCTTGCTTGAAAAGATTGAGTATGTGGGTTTCTTGCTGATATTTCTTGCTGATATTCGACTGTGTTCTTTTTTCTTTTCTTTTTTATTTTCTTGAAAATACAGTATGTTTCTTTTTTTTTTTTCTTGAAAATAGAAGATTGAGGGTGTGGCTTGTCAACAGTTGCTTGTCAATACCATACGAAATATATATGTTTTTTTCTTTCTTTTTCTTTATTATTCTGGCAATATTGAGGGTGTGGCTTTTCCATCATGTTCTTGCTTTTCTTTTCTTTTTATTTCGTTTCTTTTTTTTTCTTGATAACTGTGGATGTTCGATTGTATGCTTCTGTTTCTGTCTGCCCAGACATCATATTCTTGCTGATATTTCTTGCTGATATTGGACTGTGTTCTTTATTCTTTTCTTTTTTCTTTTCTTGAAAATAAAATATGTTTCTTTTTTTTTCTTGAAAATAGAAGATTGAGGGAGTGGCTTGTCAACAGTTGCTTGTCAATACCATACGAAATATATATCTTTCTTTCTTTTTTTTTCTTTATTATTCTGGCAATATTGAGGGTGTGGCTTTTCCATTATGTTCTTGCTTTTCTTTTCTTTTTATTTCGTTTTTTTTTTCTTGATAACTGTGAATGTTCGATTGTATGCTTTTGTTTCTGTCTGCCCAGACATCATATTCTTGCTGATATTTCTTGCTGATATTCGACTGTGTTCTTTTTTCTTTTCTTTTTTCTTTTCTTGAAAATACAGTATGTTTCTTTTTTTTTCGTGAAAATAGAAGATTGAGGGTGTGGCTTGTCAACAGTTGCTTGTCAATACCATACGAAATATATTTGTTTCTTTCTTTCTTTTTCTTTATTATTCTGGCAATATTGAGGGTGTGGCTTTTCCATTATGTTCTTGCTTTTCTTTTCTTTTGATTTTGTTTTTCTTTTCTTGAAAATACAGTATGTTTCTTTTTTTTTCTTGAAAATAGAATATTGAGGGTGTGGCTTGTCAATAGTTGCTTGTCAATACCATATGAAATATATGTTTCTTTCTTTCTTTTTCTTTATTAATCTGGCAATATTGAGGGTGTGGCTTTTCCATTATGTTCTTGCTTTTCTTTTCTTTTGATTTCGTTTCTTTTTTTTTCTTGAAAACTGTGGATGTTCGATTGTATGCTTTTGTTTCTGTCTGCCCAGACATCATATTACTGGACTATTAACTGGTTTTTTTTTTTTTTTTAATTTTGTAAATTTGTTTTTCTTG
>NW_026899907.1:0-124399 GCF_033153095.1 Gastrolobium bilobum
AGAATCACAAGATGGGCTATGAAGAAGAAAGTTCTCCAGTTGATAAAGGACAATATCAACGGCTAGTTGAGAAATTGATATATCTGGCCCATACTAGACCAAACCTAGCTTATGCTGTTAGTGTTGTCAGTCAGTTTATGCACGATCCAAAGGAAAAACACATGCAGGCAGTAGAGAGAATTCTTCAGTATGTTAAAGGTACTCCTGGTAAAGGATTGTTATTCTGACGTGATGGCAATCTATCTTTAGAAGTCTACACAGATGCTGATTATGCTGGATCCGTGACTGACCGTCGTTCTACCACTGGTTATTGCATATTTCTTTGCGGTAACTTGGTGACGTGGAGAAGTAAGAAACAAGATGTGGTTGCTAGATCAAGTGCAGAAGCTGAATTTCGAGTTATGGCTCTAGGCATTTGTGAGTTACAGTGGCTGAAAATTGTACTTGATGATCTCAAAATAAAATGTGAGGGACCTATGAAGCTGCTATGTGATAATAAGCCCACTATTTGTATAGCTCATAATCCAGTTCAACATGATCGGACTAAACATATTGAGGTTGACCGCCATTTCATCAAAGAGAAACTTGATAGCGGGTTGATTACCACTCCATACATTCCCACTGAGCGTCAATTAGCTGATCTATTGACAAAGGGGCTTCCTTCAGACAGATTTCAAGAACTTACTAGTAAGCTGGGAATGATAAATATCTATTCTTCAGCTTGAGGGGGAGTGTTGTAAATATTATTATTATTTATTTATTTGTTATTTGTTGTATTGGGCTTAGCCCATTAGGTCAAGTATTCTAGGTCTTGTATTCTCTATAAATAGAGAACCCTTTTGTACATATGATTTACAATTCTATAATATATTAGAATACCCTTCTTCAAGTCTTTATCTCTAGAACTCAAAAATAGTCACCTACTACATTATACAGATAAACAAGTTATGCTCTTGGATCCAGGTAAATACTTGTTATCTAGGAAGATAAAACATATTAATGAGAGTTTGGAAATTCCACCATGTGATTCGTGTAGTAAATGTGTTAAATAGGAGTTACTGTGTGGAATTTCTTCATCTTTTCCTGACTGAAATTCCTTAGTCAGAGCATCTACCAAATGCCTGCAGTCCTACACCAATGAAATATAAAAGTAAAAGAAAACAGTCATGGTCATAAAGTTGGTCATTAACTAGTGACAGAAGCAACTAATTAACAATTAGCCGGATAGTTCTTCTCAAAGAAAAACAAATTACAGTAATATGGAACTATCTAGGCATGTGACAACAGTTTGACACAGTAAAATAAGAAGAGTAATGGATTAGTTTTACGTTACAATCTACATAACTGAAAAAACCATCCAATCAGGCTATAGAAAATATATGTAAGCACTAAGAAGTAATTTTCCCAAGCTGAGATAATGACTTGTTTATGTGTATGCTTTGCTTTAGACATTGGCTTCCTCCATCTTCAACTTTATCCCCAGTCCAGTCCAGCAAGATCAATAAGGCTGGTTCTGCTAGTTTTTGAACTACTAAAACCCTTTGCCACCTGCAGCATCAGTTGATGTCAATCATATTTAGCAATGAAACTAATAGAGAAAATTAACAATATTGTCCTGCCTTCAATCTTTGAAAAAAAATAGTTTCCGTACATAAATTCTAGGCATGTTGGGTAGAATTATAAAATTTAGCAATACCTTATACAAAGACTCAATGACAAGTGAAAATGATATGTGATCTGGAACTGTTAGAATTTAAGCTCGTTGCTCCAATTTTTCTGCTTGATACATTTAAAAAAATTGTTATTCAAGGATGCAAACATTATAGTTTTTATAGGGATAAAAAAATAGTCATATATAATAACTACATATAATATATCGTAAAAACAATAAACAAATAAAAAAAAATTCAAGTATCGGGTAACACATAATTTTTTCACCAAATATCTTAAATTAACCATGTTTAATAATTATAAGGCATTTACCAAAAACTCTTCACATAAAAATGGATTTGCGGTGAATCATGTCACAATCATCTCTTAATTTACTGTTCCATAAATTGCTTCAGTCTTTAAAACTAAAATTTGATATCAATGTAAGAGAATATATTACTAACAAATAAAATTATAAAAAAATTTAAAAGAAGTTTCATAATTTTTTGAGACAAGACGAGATAAATTTATTTATTTTATTTATAAAAATACATGACTCACTGATTTTGATAAAATCAGGCCGGTTCGAATCATTTTAACTTGGTTTGATAAATGACTGATCCGATATTTGATTAGAACTATTCAAATGACCAATTCATTAGGTTTTGGATCGACCTGACCAGTTCAATCCGTTAAATCACCCCAATGTTGGTCTTTCCGGCCATTTAACTTTCAAAAAGTTTCAATATAGCTGAAGCTTCCGTACCCTTCCAACCAACCGACCTTTCCTGTAGATTTCTCATGTCAGATCAAAATGTCACTGATATATTCTTTGATTGAGTTACGTATAATTTGGAGTCTAATATGATACATAAAGATTAAACTGTTTGAATTGAAATTCGTAACATATAGCAAGCGGTATTCACTTGAACATTGAGAGTAAGAGTTTCTTTCTTTTCTTTCTTTTTTAGTCTCACATTTAAAGATTATGAGAATAGCATGAGAGAAAAAAATAATGGTATGTATGCTTCTTTTGATTCAAAAATGTATTTATTATAATTTACAGTTATTTGGAGTATTTTATGTTTGTTAGAAATCGACAACACACAAATCGAAAACGGAAAAGAAAAAGAGAGAGAGAATAGACACAGCGATTTACCTTGGTTCACCCAATTTAGGCTACGTCCAGCTTGTCTGTACTATATTCACCTCACCGCCACTCGTTACAAGTCTTTCGGTTTACAAGGCAAATATAAATAGGATTACAAAATCCTAACAGCAGCTATTCATGGGCCCAAACCCAAACTGCTAAGAAAATTACAATAAAACAGAGGCCCACAATAGTACCTAGCCTCTACGGGCCTAGAGGCGCTGCCCCCTGGACCCCCATCGGGCCGGCTCCCCCAGACCCCTGCCCGCTCACCTGGGAGCGGAATCCCAGTTGCCTTTCTGCTGATCCCGATAATTAGGGTCTTCATCAGCATACGAAGTATGAGCCATACCCAACATTCTCACACTTGGTGAATGCTTCGCATGTTTCTTCAATCCCAATGCAGCTGTACACCATTCAAACTTCTCTGAAGTCACTGCCTTGGTCAGAAAATCAGCATTGTTGACCTTTGTGTCAACCTTCTCCAGCAATACAACCTTGTCTTCAATCTTCTCTCTGATGAAGTGGTATTGTATGCCGATATGCTTGGTCCTCGCATGGAAACCTGGGTTCTTAGCCAAGGAAATGGCGCTCTGACTGTCACACCCAACGATCATCTCTCCTTGTGCAAAGCCAAGCTCTTTGCATAACCTCTGTAACCAAATAGCTTCCTTAACAGCATGTGTCAAGGCCATGTACTCAGCCTCTGTAGTAGATAAATCAACAGTGCTCTGCCTCTTACTCATCCAACTGATAGCTCCGCCAAATAATGAAACAACATATCCACTTGTAGACCTTCTACTATCAATGTCACCTCCCCAATCAGCATCCATAAAGCATCTCAGTTCTAACAATGTCTGTCCCCTTGAACCCTTCACGCCTTCATAGCATAACCCAAGGTCAGACGTACCACGAAGATAGCGGAACACACGCTTCACAGCCGTCCAATGCTCCTTCCTGGCTTGGACATATATCTGCTCAATACTCCCACTGCTTGAGCAATATCAGGTCGAGTACAAATCATGGCATACATCAGACTCCCAACTGCACTAGCATAAGGAACTGACGCCATCTCCTCTTTTTCTTCTTCAGTCTTGGAACACTGGTCAGCCGATAACTTAGAACCAGTAGACATGGGAGTCAACACAGGCTTGCAGTCAGTCATCTTGAATTTCTTCAGGACATCTTCTATATACTTCCGCTGACTTAACCATAATCTTCCTTTGTCACGCTCCCTCTTAATCTGCATAACCAAGATCACATTTGCAGCGCCTAGATCTTTCATTTCAAACTGTTTCGCTAGCATTCCTTTAACAGTGTTGATCATCTTCGAACTGTTTCCAACGAGTAACATGTCGTCAACATACAAAGTTAGAATAACAAAGTCACCTTCTAACCTTTTCAATAAACACAGTGATCAGCATCACATCGGTCAAAGCCAAGCTTCACCGCATAAGTGTCGAACTTCATGTACCACATCCTCGGGGACTGCTTCAGGCCATACAGAGATTTATTCAGCTTGCAGACTAGCTCCTCTTTGCCTCTTGCAATGAACCCCTCTGGTTGCTTCATGAAAATAACCTCCTCCAAATCACCATGAAGGAAATCCGTCTTCACATCCAGCTGCTCCACCTCTAGGTCATATGCAGCTGCTACAGACAAAACCAGTCTTATGAAATTTAACTTTGCAATAGGTGAAAATACCTCACCATAATCAACCCCTTCTGTCTGTGAATATCTCTTTGCAACCAATCGAGCCTTGTAGCGCTCAATCTCCCCATTGGCACCAACTTTCTTCTTGAACACCCACTTGCAACCAATTGCTTTTCGGTCTGCAGGTAGATTCACCAAACTCCAAGTTTGATTTTTCATTAGAGATTTCATCTCTTCTTTCATAGCTTCCTCCCACTGTCTGGGATCCTCCGAGCTCCTAGCTTGCCTTACGGTGCTCGAATCATTACCTGTAATACTAAATGCACAAACATCATCACTAGCACACAAGATATAATTTTCAGGTGTATACCTCTCAGATGGTCTTCTTTCCCTCGTGGATCTCCTCAGCACTGGTGCTTCAACCTCAGCCTCGGTTTCAGAAAATTCATCCTCTACCTCGTTATATTCAGCAGCTTCAGAATTCAAATTTTCCAATTCAACCTGTGAGTTTGTTGTATCCTCTTTCAAACCCACATCCAACTCCACTGTCTGTGACTTTTCAGGGGCTTCAGGAAAAATTTGATTCAACTTACATTCCCTGAATACAACGTCTCTGCTCTAAGTTACACTTCTAGTATCCGGATTCCACAACTTATAACCTTTTACGACATCCTTGTACCCAATAAAGATACACTTTTCAGATTTACTGTCAAGCTTGCTTCTTTTCTCCTTGGGTACATGCATATATGCTTCACAGCCAAACACTCTGACATGAGATACATCTGCCCTTTTTCCAAAAAGTGCTTCATACAGAGTCTTCTCCTTCAAGGCCGATGTAGGAGATCTGTTCTTCAGATAACAAGCAGTAGCCACTGCTTCCGCCCAAAACTCAGCTGCCAAGCCTGCACCGCTCAGCATACTCCGTGCTTTCTCCATGAGAGATCGATTCAACCTCTCTGCCACCCCATTCTATTGAGGTGAGTAGGGCGTAGTCTTCTGTCTTACGATCCCATTGCTCGCCCAAAACTGGTCAAATTTTGTTGAATAGAATTCCCCTCCATTGTCAGTTCTCAGCACCTTGATTTTTCGATCAAACTGATTTTCCACCAAAGTCTTGAACTCGCGGAATTTATCGAACACTTCATCCTTGCTGCGCAAGAAATATATCCACACATATCTTGAAAAATCATCAGTAAAAGAAACATAATACCTTGATTTTCCATGTGATGCTACAGGTGTAGGGCCAAACACGTCGCTGTGAATCTGGTCCAGAATCCCCTCAGCTCTTCCTCCTATGGAATCAAAAGATACCTGATTTTTCTTCCCTTGCAGGAAATGCTCACAAAATCCAAACCCCATAGAGTAGCTCGGAATTCCATCCACCAACTTCTTTGATGTTAGAGTCTCCAGACCTTTTCCTCCAATATGCCCCAGCCTCCTATGCCATAACATAGCAGTGTCCTCCTCCGCCTATTCTGAAACATAGCTTTCACCACTAAATACTGTGCTACCCAGCAGTTTCCATAATTTACCATGACGCTCTCATCTCGCAATAACCAAAGCTCCTCGAGTCAGCTTGCAAGAATACTTGTCACTGCTAAAATTAATACCAGCATCTGCCATACTACCAACGAAGGTCATATTTCTGGTAAGCCCCAGAATATGCATCACACCCGGCAGATTCTTGACTGTCCCGTCACTCATCTTCAGCTTTACCTTCCCACGCCCCACAATTGCATGAGTCGTGTCATCTCTCATTCTAACTGTACCGCCAGAATATGATTCATAGGTGCAGAACCACTCCCTATGAGGTGTCATATGAAACGATGCTCCAGTGTCAATAATCCATTCATTACAGTCACTATGACTGTCAAACGCCATGTACAGGTCTCTGGTACTATCATCATCATCATCCTTCTTTGTACCTGAAGCAGAAGATTGTGAATCATCCCGCTTCTCAGGACCTACGCTTTTACTTCTGCAATTCCTTCTCAGATGTCCAACTTGTTTGCACCTCCAGCACCTCATTTCAGATTTATCAGATTTATCAGGGGACTTTGACCGTCCCCTCGATCTTCCTCTGTGACCAGACTTTGATCTGTCACCACTCCTCCCTCTAGCAACCAGAGCCTCATTGCTGGTGCCTTCAGAACCTACCATTCTCATCTCCTCAGACAATAAGGCAGCAACAACCGTCTCAAACAATAGTTTATTAACACCAGTACCAATTGACACAATGATGTGCTCCCAAGAGTTGGGAAGTGAACACAACAAGGTGCAAGCTTTGTCTTCCTCATCCAGGTTAATGTCTATAGACGAAAGTTGTGCACAAACAGTATTAAATTCATTTAAATGAGCAGAGAAAGAATCACCTTCGCTCATCCGCAGATTGTACAGCCTCCTTCGCAGGAACAGCTTGTTCACGAGTGACTTGCTCTGATAGAGACCTCCCAGCTTCGTCCAGAGATCCTTCGTGGTCTTCTCAGAAGTTACGTTCACCATAACGTTATCTTCCAGGCATAACCAGATCAGGCTTCGCGCCTTTCAATCGTCTCTGGTCCACGCCTTCAAGTCCTTCGACTCGACTTCACCTGACGTTACATCACCGACAGGTTTCGTTGGTATCGATGGCTTATCATCTTCGATCACGTGCCACACGTCCCTGTCAACGAGCAGAGCCTCCATCTTCAGCTTCCATAACTCGAACCCTTTTCCTCCGAACTTTTCAACCTCGACTCGTGATTGGCCAGTCGACATCCTCTCCAGATCAATTTCGCAGTTTTCTCTATGCACAAAAAAAAACCCAAATCGCGAAACCCCAATCTGTCACAGGAACCCTGGTCGCAGAACCAAAGCTCTTGATACCAAATGTTGGAAATCGACAACACACAAATCGAAAACGGAAAAGAAAAAGAGAGAGAGAATAGACACAACGATTTACCCTGGTTCACCCAATTTAGAAAAAGCGGAATCCCAGTTATCTTTCTGCTGACCCCAATAATTAGGGCCCTCATCAGCATGCGAAGTATGAGCCATACCCAACAATGTTTAATTATGTTTAAAACAGAGTTGTAAATTACAATTATTTGTAATTGTGTTTAATTATGTTTAATTAAGGTAAATTACATTTGACTTCCTTGAGATTTACTCGGCTATAAATTGCACCTCATTCTATTTTCTTAATCTTTGACTATCTACTAATTTAACATTGTTTTAATTTAAAATATATTTATTCATGATTTATTTAATTAAGACAAAAGGTCAATTACTTTAACTGAAATGACTTTACGAGATGTACTGGATGGCACCATCTAAGTTATTTTTTATGTCTATTGTTAATTAGAATATAGATACATATAAAAATGAAGCAATTACTTATGATACTTTAATTTGTCCCATCTTTTAGGGCTAATGCTTCTATCATTTAGCGATAGCTCTGTCTATTTGTTTTCTTCTTCTTATTTTTATTCTAGTTTTTATAATAAATTTATCTAAATCTTATAGATTTTTGATATGATGGATAGATCTGAATAATTTCACTTTGAGTCATATATCCTTCTTCTATGCAAAATATTTTCGGTATTTCCATTAAGATTCCTTAAATCATTTATAAAGTAGAAAAAAAAATCATGTACTTGTATTTATTTCTCATGATTGATATCGTATGCTTTCCCCTCCTCTGATTTTTTCTTTTTTTTACATTTTGGTAAATGTTAGAGAGAAATAATATAAAAATCAAAGATAAACAATCCAGATGAGGGGATGGATATGCGTGAGGAAATATCCATGTAATTTAAACTCATGTAATTTAATTATTTATTTGTTTTAAAATATATAAATTTTACAACAAATTTGATATTTGTTAAATAAATAAAGGAATGTAATTTTAAGCCCCTGTACATGTGAAGCAAAATTAGTGAAAACTAATGAAGAGTAAAGGATGAGAGAACGCTCTTCCCATCTTATCCTTTTACAAATTGAAGGGAGAAAAATAGAAGGTTAATGAGATATTTTTATTATTTTATCATTGTTTTATATTAATATAATTATTATATTTTACAAATTAAATTAAATTTAAAATTTCTAACAAAATTATTTATGTACTTTTCACAATACTAAAAAAGATCATATTTTTGATGAAATTTTTACGTTGCAAACGACAAAAATTTCGTGAAAAAATTATTTTTTTGTCGGAATATTGTTTGTCCAAAAATGATGAAATTTTTTCTCTAATAAAATTTTTTATAAAAATAAATTTTCTATCAAAATTTTCGACGAAATTTATTTTCCGTCAAAATTTTCGACGAAAATGATTTCCACCATCAAATATTTTAAACGAAAAAAAAATTCCGTCAAAAATTTTGACAGAATATTTTTCATTCAAAATTTTGATGGTAATGTGTTTTGACGAAAATTGTTTTGAGGGAAATGTTTCATTCGAAACTTTCGACGAAATTTAGATTCTCTGAAAAATTTTGATATAACATTTTTTCCGTCAGAATTTTTTACCGAAATATTTTTGACAGAAATGTGTTCCGTTGAAAATTTTGATATAAATATTTTTTATCAAAAAACTTGACGAAAATATTTAGTCAAAAATTTTCGATGAAAATGTGTTGCGCTAAAAATTCGACTAAAATTTTTTTTTGTCAAAATGTTTAACGAAAATGTTTTCATCGAAAAATTTCGCTGAAATTTGAATTCTGTAAAGAATTTTAATGAAATTTTTTACCGTCAAAAAATTTCGATGGAAAGGTGTTTCGTCAAAATTTTTTATGAATATATTTTTTTTTGAAATATTTTGACGAAATTTAGATTCCGTAAAAAAATTTGCCAAAAAAAATGTTTCTTTAAATTTTTTTACAGAAATGTTTTTAGTCACAAATTTTGAGGAAAATATTTTTCTTCAAAAAATTTTGCGAAAATTTTTGATGGAAATATTTTCCGGAAAAAATTTTGACGTAATTGTTTTACGTTAAAACTTTTCTTTTAATGTAATTGTGATTTTATTTTTCCTTTTTTTTCACATAATAGATGTGGGTCAAGTTTTGGGTCAATGAGTCATTATTAAAACAAGTCAGGTCTAAAACTGACCCAAATAAAAGTGAGTCAGTATTTAAATTCAGTTCAAAAAATAAGTATTTATGGGTCAGATCAAGGGTAAGGCAAGTGAACCAGTTTTTTTGCACACCCCTACTGGCTGTTGTTAGTAGGCTAAGAAGTGTTTTTCTTTCTTAGCCTCTTAGGGTGCACATGATAATCACTCTATTTTCAGACACTGTCTCTGAAAAGAAACAATTCTTTTCTCTTTCAGTGCCTTGGAACAGTTTCTGAGAAAAAATATGTTTGATAACATGTTCTATTTTTATTTTAAAAATGAGAATTACGTTTGATAACACAACAAATAATTTAGTTAAAATAATTCCCATTAAGTTTAAAAAAATTTCGAATCATCACTTTTCTTTGAGTAAATACCTTTTTGGTCCTCAGCAAATTTTACCACGTCCGTTTTAGTCCCTAGCAAATAAAAAGACCCATCGTGGTCAAGAAATTCAAAATGGACCCATTTGGTTGAAATCGTGGTCCCTCACGAATTCAAAAAAGACCCATATTAGTCCCCAAAATGACTAAAATGGGTTCATTTAGAATTTCTTAGGGACCACAATGGGCCTTTTTATTTGCTCGGGACTAAAACGGACATCGTGAAATTTGCTGAGGACATAAAATGATATTTACTCCTTTTCATATGGTGTGGAGGTAGTGGCGGTGGCCGCGGCATGGTGGTAATGGTGGCGTAGTGATGAAATTTTTTTGATTCTTTTTTCTGTTCTCCAACACAATTATGATGGCGGTAGTGGTGGCATCATGGTGGTGGTAGTGGTGGCGATGGTGGTGGTGTGGTGATAGTAGTGGTTATGACGGCGACGACGGTGATTGGTGGTGCTGGTGACAGCAGTAGCTGCGATGATGGTGGTGGTTGGTGCGGTGGTGGTGATGATAGTGGTGGAGAGTGATTGAGAGAAAAAAGTGTTTCTCATTTTGTTCCAGGGAACAAAAAAACAAAAATATTTTTATTCTTCTTTCTATTTCCCAACACAAAAATTAAACCGGTTTATCCAGGGAACAAACTGATTTTACCAAACGAGTTTTTTATCTATTTCTGTTCTCATGAACAAAAATTAAAAAAAAAAAAATTGATTGTGAAAAAATTATCATGCACACTCTTAATTTTTCTTTTGTTTTGTTTGTGGTGGCCTCATCCCTTTTAAATTTTTTTTTAAAAAATAAATATACTCCTTTCTGTGATTCATTTATTTTACGATACGTAAATTATTTTACATAATTTTTTAAAATTTATGAATCTTTTTATATATCTTAGAATAAATGAAGGATCAATATAGTTATCAATGTATTTGTTCGCTTTTGTGATATATATAACTTTTCAATTTCAGTCATCTCATATGGATCTGGATCTGGCTTTTTGACCCTTTTATCCTTCATTAATTAATTAATAATTATTTTGCCTATTATCCGAAACTGTCTACCAATCTGTTCCTCTTTAATCGATTAACTTGAAGATTTAATCGATTAAATGGTCAAAATTGACAAAAATGGTTGACTTGAATATTTAATCGATTAAATATCCCTCTTAATCGATTAAATCTCTCTCTCAATTGATTTAATCGATTAAAACTTATATTTAATCGATTAAATATACCAAATGACCGTGAAAGAATTGATTGATTGCGTTTTGTATTTAATAGGAGCTGATTGCATTTTGTATTTAATAGGAGTTGAATGTGTTTTGTATTTAATAGGAGCTGATTGCGTTTTATTAGGAGTTGCCATTTTATTGGTGACAATCTGTAACCAACTCGTAAAATGACAACTCCTAATAAAATGCAATCAGCTCCTATTAAATACAAAACACAATCAACTCCTATTAAATACAAAACGCAATCAGCTCCTATTAAATATAATATGCAATCAGCTGCTATTAAATACAAATCGCAATCAACTCTTATTAACTTGCTGATTTGCTTCATATGCATGGAATCTGCCTTTTTTTATGGAGGAGATTTGACCTTTATTGTCTGTTGGGAGATTTAATCGATTAACTTGAAGATTTAATTGATTAAATCTTCAAGTCAACCATTTTTGTCAGTTTTGACCATTTAATCGATTAAATCTTCAAGTTAATCGATTAAAGAGGGGCAAATTGGTAGATAGTTTTGAATAAGGGGTAAAATAGTTATTAATTAATTAATGAAGAGTAAAATGGTCAAAAAGTCATCTGGATCCTCTCATGTGAAAAATCACATGACCATATCATGTGGAAAATCATAACCATACAAATGTGGATCAATGATAATAAAATAAGAGAGAGAAAAAATGTTAAAATAGGTAATTATAAAATCATAACCGTTGATTTACCTTTATATGATTGTGATCTTTTCACATCTAATCATATTAATATCTCTTTACGTATCCATTATTTTTTACTAAAATTGTAAGTATCATTGAGCTTTTTAGAAAAAATTTAATTTATGGTAATAAAAGAAAGAAAAGGTTCTTAGCTCTGTATTGAACAACTTAACTATAAGCTTTATTTAAGGTAGTGTTTGGTAGGAATTATATTTGAAGATAGATAAGCATATGAAATTGGTATTTCATTTATATCATATTTGGTACAAGATAATAGAATATTTTATCATCAAAGTTATTTGTCCAGCATTCCATAGTTGCTTGTAAAATGAAACCAAATATAATACGCAAGAATACCATTTGGGATGTGGTATTTGAAGATGAAGGAGTAAATGAAAAAAAGAGCAAGAAAATGGTGACAAACATGTATAGACTCATAAAAGTTTATCCAATTTTTTCGGTAATATTTAACATATTAAATAATTTTTTTTAAATTTTCATACCAAATTTATTTTTCACCATATTCCTAATAATTATATTTCTCTGGTAAAAAAAAATAATTTCTTTGCCAAACACTCCTTAAAAAGAAAAATTCAAAACTCATGGAGTTTTCACCTCACTCTTTTAGTCTTACGAGGTATCTTTATATTGTTTCGATGTAATATTAATTCTTATTCAGAGTATTAAAATTCCTTGTTTCCGCATGCTTTCCTGCACGTTTGAACTCATTTTTGAATTGACTATATTGCGTTCCTATTTCTTACCAAATAATTATTAATACGACTTAATCTAAGCATCTTCAAATGCGTTTAAAACCGGTATTAATTAAAGAATAAAAACTGTCACATTCAGGTTCACATTCTAATCGTACATACTATGAACCATTCCACGATCATAAAGTAAATCACTTGTAGATTAACCCAAGATGAAAATGATGTTTTACTACAAGCAATTAAAAAATATAGGTCTAATATTAGTGTACTCTATATAGAAAGGTTCAATTAACCAAGTCTCTATAGCAGATGTATAATTGATACATGAATCTCCGCAAGGCAATCAAGTATAGAATATAATATAGTGTGATAAAATGCAAAGTGACAAACTGTACAGTTATTCAATTATAGTCTTAGAGATACCATTTTAAAGTGAGGTCAAGCCATAACTAGTTTGTACCAAATGGCGGCGCCCATTTTTTAGATTCCAAGCGTTCTTTCTTTCATATTAATTAAGCTTTTATTCTTTTGCATTCACATTATAAATGTGCCTCGAATGCGATCTTCATAATGTTTAATAGCTCCAACAATGTCCTGGAGATTTCGAAGCTATTATGTAGCATTTGATTGCTAAGCCTAGTGCTATCAAAATGGATTTAAGCCCGTGGGACAGACCCTGAGGCCCCATATCAAGCCCCATAATTTTTGGCCCCATACTAAGTGGGGTTGTTTTAGCCCTAACTAGCAAACTTTTTTAATTTCTTGAATTGGAGTGGAGATAAACGCGGGCCAACCCATCATTAAAAGCTTTTTTAATTAACATTATCAATCAGTGTCTAGTGCTTCTCATATTTTTGTCATTTTTATATTCTGAAAGAACCCTAACCACAGTGCAACAACTATTTTTGATGAAGCAAGGCATCAAAACTCATGATTTATAAGATTCCATTGATTCTTCTAACACATCAATTTCTTTCGGTGTTTTTCCTATCCATTTTTTAGCTCGAACACTCAAATTTCGATTTGTTAATAAGGATTAAAGATGTTGATTTTGCAACTTATCTAATTGATTCTGGGCTTGTTGGTGGAGGAGAAGCTGAAGAAACCAAGTCTCATAAGATATGCAGATTGTTGAATGTGGAGAACTTATGTAGTTTTTTTATTTGAGAACATAGTCTCTTTTTTGACATTTTTTAAATGTAAATTGTACTGCTGCAATTTCTAGCCTAGTATCTCTGTCACAATTCTGGAATAACAAACCAGCAATTTGGGTGGGTACAAATCCTTGTGGCAGTGATTGGAAAGGAATTAGTTGCACCAAATATTATTGCTCTTCCTTTGGCATTTACCATAAACCTCTTTATATCATCCTTAAATTGAAAATATTTGAATGTCTCTACGAAGTGTAGTGCTTTCACTTTTCACCATATTCGTCTCATTTGGCTTGTGTTTTGGCTCTTACATAGACAACACACATCATCAAAAAAATATCAATGTTACACTGAGCCTGGGAGATTGATGAAACTAGAACATGAACAATTTGGGATTATGAAAAGGGCTGGTGAATCTACCCCATCATGAATCCTCTTCCTCCTATGAGTCACTGACATCACTGCACATAAAATTGGGAGACCAAATACGAAAATATGAAATGTTGAAGAAAAAAGAAAGATAGACGGAACTAAAGCCATTTTGGTGGTAGCTCAGTTGGCGCATGGGAGCTGAGCAGGTGGGGTGAGGACATGTGTTCGATGAAATATTTCCAAAAAAAAAGCCATTTTTATATTTGTTAGTAAAGAAAAGAAGAAATGAAATACTGTGGGCCCAAATACCTTTTTGCAGCGGTGGTACCTAGTTGACAAATAACAGAGAGATGCATCTTTCCCATACCTGTGTGCTAAGGGACAAAGAGAAAGGTTACTTATATTGTATAATAGATTAATAGGTTTTATAAGAGTTATGTGGTAGGAAAAGTGATTCTGTAATGTTATAGAGTTTCGTTTTGTGTGCCGTAATTTTCTTTTTTTCTTTTTAAAAGTGTGGGCTCCACAAAATGTTGTATGTGTAGAAAAGTTTGTTGTGTCATGTTAAATGACAAATGCAAATTCTTAGATTAATAGTACCAAAACAATAATAATGCGCGGTGCATAGAAAACTCTTCCTCGAAATAATTATGTTATTTACTTGAACTAATAATGCGCTACCATTATTGTTTGGGTTATACATGTATAATGTTATATGAAAAATACTATTTGGTCCTACACAAACATAAAAAAAAAAGAGAAAAAATGAGTTAAGGAAAGAGAAAATAAAAAATTGTGGACCCCACGTCTATTTGTTTGTGTAGAAAAACAAGCTTTCATCATGTTACATAATAGATACATTTTCCTTATTGTTTTGGTGCATAGAAAACTCTTACTCGAACTAATTATGTTATTTACATAATTAAATGATGGAGCTCAGTTAGCGGTAGAAAACTGAGTAGGTAGGATGAGAGCATATGTTCGATTATTTGCAGTATCATCTTTAGGAGAGATTTAAATCTTTAATTCTGGAACCAATCCCGAATCAAACTAGTCGCAAAACAATAAGCAGATTGAAATATCTCAAAAAATAAATTGTTATTTACATACAATTAGAAATAAAAATTCATTTTCCTAAACTATCATTCATGTACAAGACATTCACATTCATATCTCGCTTTAAGCTATGTTTGAAAAGTTTAGCGGAGTTGCCTGTACTATTTCCATTTGCTTTGGCGTCAGGCTTATGCTTAACATGTCCCACATCACCTCCATATCACTAAATGATGGTAGTTCACTTGGCTGACATATGAAAGTTAAACAGGTGGTATGAGAGTATATATTTAATCCTTTTCAATATCATCTTTTGAAAGGATTTAAAACCTTAATCCTGAACTCGCCTCAAATATGATTGTCTCTCATAGAGAATATATGTGATTTATTTAAATAAATAAAAAATGTCAATTTGACGCTCCATAGCTCTATCTTATCTTTCTTTTGTTGGGAATGGAATGAGGGAGCCCAAAACCCTTTGCAAAGGGTACATCCACCAACGGGTCAAATGACAAACCATAATAAGTGGGCTGACACCACATCTTAACCCAAAATCTTAAGGCTGAAGGTTTATGGGTCTTTCACACTTATATGGTCATCACTTGGTTTATGTCTAGTCTATGTGGTACTTTCTTTACAACTTATACTTGATTATTTCCAACATCTTCCCCTCAAGTATGAGACCCAATATCATTCTTACCCTAAGGGCAACTTCTGCGGAAGTCTTTTTTCTTTCTTTCAAATATTAGGGTCACACTAGCCTTCTGCAGAGGTCTTTCAAACACTTGGCCCAGATCGTTGGCTCTGATACCACTGTTGGGAATGGAATGAGGGAGCCCAAAACCCTTTGCAAATGGTACATCCACCAATGGGCCAAATGACAAACTATAATAAGTGGGCCGACACCACATCTCAACCCAAAACCTTAAGGCTGAAGGTTTATGGGTCTTTCACACTTATATGGCCAACACTTGGTCTATGTCTAGTCTATGTGGTACTTTCTTTACAAGTCATACTTGATTATTTCTAAGCCCTTACCATATCACTGACAGCTAGCTTTATGATATAGTCTATTTCATCCACTTAAGCACACTGATGGGCTTCGTTGATGACTGTGTGTGTTTCTTTTTTTTTTGGAGTTACCCAACACTAATTACCTCTTTGAGGCGAGTTGGCTCCCTCCGGTATCCCCACGAGCTTCGACTCTTTGAGCCGGCTATGGGACTAATCCGGAGTGTGGGGGATCAGTGATGGCTAAAGGTTCAGCCCCCTCCTAAAGAATGCATTCAGCAGGAATCGAACACATGTCCAACCCCACTAACTCAACGCCAAGTTACTATGCTAGAATTCACTAGGTTGAAAATTAGTTTTGTCCTCCTCCGGCCAGTACTAGTATCTACATAAGACAATAAAATTTGGTTATGATCTTCCACTATAAATATGTATATAAGACAATATTAGTTAGAAGAGCGCAAGAGTTTTCGATGGTTGTGTGAACTTCATAGAGGACACAAAAGAATTCCTTAGTCCCTGCTTAGATTTCAATACTAGCCTTACCTAACAAATAATATATGCACCTTCGATTAATGTTGGCTCTCACTTCTCACTTTAACGACTTGAAATATATAAAGGACAAATATTAGACAATGCAGAGGAGCTTTTATATAACTTACCTAAGCATTATGTTAAACTGAACTCACTTGTTTGAAGCAGGGGTTGCTACTCTTTTATATATGTAGCTAAGAAGCATAAAGACAGTTTTTGCATTGTTCATTCCATATTTTTTTAGAGCTTAACAAGCTATAAACCTTATATCCTGTCTTTCATTTTATTCTAGTAAGCACATACTTTAAAAACGAAGTATGTGAAATTCTTACCAAATATAGGAGTTCCACTCTTCCTAAAATTTTTCAAATGTTGATTTGTACCAGAAATTGATTGCATGGTTTTCCACTTCAATGTGATGGTAATGCTTTACATAAATTTTCATAATCTTTAATGAGTATATGTAATATTGATTGCTTATGTTGTTTAATTGAATAATTCTATTTTAATTGATTGTGAGTTTTAGATGAAGATGATTGTTGTTCCAGATGGTCCAACAAGGCTACGGCCTAAAGGTCCAAGCCCAATCTCAACCCCAATCCACGTCAGCTCTACCAGCTGGTGAGATCCCCCAACTCCCAACACGGCGACTCTCCCAAGGGGAAACACCAAAATGTCCTACCTTGGGACCATAACCCCCAAAGGCAGTCGCCCCAGATGCCATAAGGGGAAACTGCCCTTTGTCCCACGCTGACACCGCCAGGCATAGGGGGTGCGGCGCTGCTATCACAACAGTGTCTGCCACGCCCAGAACTGCCACCCTTAGCAGATCCCAAGGAGGGTTGACCCCCTCCTCACCAACCCAAGCAAGATTCACATCACCTCCTCTATAGAGGGCACTTGAGGAAGGGATCTTATGTATCGTTATTATGCCCATTTATATTGAGTCACATTACACACACCTAACCCCATTGTTAATTGCTTGCTACATACTTGGAACAGTACCTCTTAGCTTGGTCTCTACCTGTGCTAAGGGTATCATCCATATAGTGATTCTATTCCCAAAGGGAACATAGTGGACTTATAGATCCCAACGGTACATTGGCGCCGTCTGTGGGGAGTGTCACAGACACGGTGATCACGCCCGACCGCGATGGTTTGCCACTTTGCATCGTGTTCACCGTTTTCAGTAATATCAAAACTAGCTTCCGTTTAGTAATCGCAGTACAAAATATCCTCGTTAACATAACTCGATGATGAGGAAGCCACCATCGGGTCTACCCAACTCCTCGCCAAGAAGCAATCATATTTTCGAGCAACTTCCATAAGTCAAGAGAGTATCTTCAAATCCTACCTGGGAGCGACAAACACACAATCAATCGCCAAACACTTCAACCGACGCCAAGAAGATCAACAACGGGGCAAAATTCAAACCTCCATTCACCCCACTCACACTCCTGCGACCACCGACACCCCCTCTTACCAACAACACAATCAAAAAACAACTAGAACACAATAAACTCACTGTAAGAATCAGAGGTGTCTGAAGAACTCGAAGTATAAAAATTTGAATAGCTTAGATTTGAAGGCCACCATGCAGGCGGTATCTTATAAAGTCCTAGGTCTTCATAAATGGCATCCCACATGCCATACCTTGTAAGTCGACCATCCTCTGGGTGGTATGTACCCAATCGGTTCTCTGTGGACTCGTCATACTTACGGCGATGGAAAGACTAGGAGACTTTGGGAATTTGGCCATGAGATGTACAAAGGGCTACCGAAGATTGGCGACGCTTGTAATAGTACTCCAATGGACGGTTTTGCGGCTGGCTGTTAATATTGGATAGTGACCGAATAAGTCGCACAGCTCCAAGATCAGAGCGCCGCGAAACACAGCGGCGTGAAGCGGCCCCTGGTCACAAGAGCGAACAGAAGACCTAGAATGACTCCTTCGCGAAGGGCGAGGGTCAATCCCCTCACCAGATCCCCCTGACCATCGTCTTCTAGATCTTGCAGACTAGCGCCTACCGGATCTAGAAGGTTTCTCTCTAGTCGCCTCACGGCGCCCTCCATGAAGACGGGAACTAGAAGCCTCACCAGAGTACGGAACCACAGGTCCTAATGCCCTCTCCGGTAGGAGATTTGGATCTCCTCTTCACTAAAACCCAGAAGTTCGGGTATTCTACCATGAGGTAATGACTCAACCCCAGAAATTAAAGAGCGATTTGGGGCACGGCTAGCAAGGTATTCCCGCATAGCTGGCCCCACTACACTGTCATCCAGAGTGTCGAAAGCTTCATCAAACTCTTCCTCCTTAATCTCCACTTCCAACTCGGGCAATATTAAACCAGGGATGGGTTCCGTAAACTTAACCATCACAAAAAAAGGCAGAAGGGAAGCAAAGCCAAAGAAATGAAAAGAAATACCAAAGGAGAAAGCCAGAATCACTATACCTGGGATAATGCAGAGAATGAAGAAAAGAGGACCAGCACTAGCACACTCACACGGAGGGGAAACAAGGCAGGAGCAATAGGGAGTCTGGGTTGCGTGAAGAAGGTCCTCAAGGAGGTGTTTCTCACCTTTAAATAGGGAGAAAAAGACCAGGATGGCATACACGTGTAAGGCCCTCCTTACCCAATCGTAGGATGGCACAACCGTCTTGAAACGGGCGGTTGTGATAAGGGGCCAGATGGTAATTGCAGGGGGACAAGACACCCCTCACGTCGCATTAATGCACCGTGCCTCGTGACGCTTGAGTGCTGCAGTTAATTGAAATGATGGAAATACCCATCATTACTACTCCTCGAAAACCGAAAAACCACCTTGCCTGTCAAAATGGCAGCCTTTTCCAAAAAAAAAGGCCATTGCCAACTGCTCGGATCGCCAAGAAGGCATCGCCAAACTCCAAACATTCGCTAGAGTCATTAAGAGATCCCTCTCTACGCCCTGGCAACCGCTCAGATCGCCAAACAAGGCGTCGCTGATACCCATTTACCTTGGCACCAACCTACGCTTGCTACCAAGCTGGGGGGGCTCCTGTTCCGGATGGCCCAACAAGGCTACGACCCAAAGTTCCAGGCCCAATCTCAACCTTCAATCCACGTCAACCCTACCAGCTGGTGAGATCCCCAACTCCCAACACGGAAACTCTCCCAAGAGGAAACACCAAAATGTCCTACCTTGGGACCATAACCCCCAAAGGAAGTCGCCCCAGATGCCATAAGGGGAAACTACCATTTGTCCCACGTTGACACCGCCAGACATAGGGGGTGCAGCGCTGCTATCACAGCAGCGTCTGCCACACCCAGCACTGCCACCCTTAGCAGATCCCAAGGAGGGTTGACCCCCTCCTCACCAACCCAAGCAAGATTCACATCACCTCCTCTATAAATAGCCCCCTGGGCACTTGAGGAAGGGATCTTATGTATCGTTATTATGCCCATTTATATTGAGTCACATTACACACACCTAACCCCATTGTTAATTGCTTGCTACATACTTGGAACAGTACCTCTTAGCTTGGTCTCTACTTGTGCTAAGGGTATCATCCATACAGTAATTATATCCCCAAAGGGAACATAGTGGGCTTATAGATCCCAACGGTACAACTGTAAAATTACTCATCATTAAGCAGTAACAACAACAACAAAATCCCAAGGGGCATTAAGAAGTTCAAATTGAAGAATATAAAGGTATTTGTATTTGTTGCTAGTTCAAATAATTTACCATGCTTTTCATTCATTAAATTTCCAAACATAGCCAAATGTTAGTTTTCTAATTTATTAGATTATAAGCACCAAACAATCTCCATTTGTGTAACAGCCCGTTGTACACCGGTATTGTTAACATTAATATGATATTAAGCGCAGTTACAATCACAACAATTCATTTATAAAAATGCGAGTAAACTTTTTCCGTTATTACGCGAGTATTTAAAACAATAAAAAGTGTAATAATTAAAAGTTATGACCGTAACTGTAAACTATTTGCAGAATACTCATTTAGACTTCTTTTATAACTTATTTTACTTACTACCAGTCACTAAGGGGTTCCCATAAACCCACTTAGCTAATTTCTCACTTTTACGTTTTCTACCTATCCGAACATGGTTTGGTCCCTGATTTTCTGTGGATAAACCATATTCTACAAATCTCTCATCTTTTGATATGTTATTCTACACTAAATTACCTTTCTAGGAAGCTATTACACGATTTATTTAGAGCTCGTTTGCTTCGGATATCGCCGTTTGAAGTTGGACGGACAAAACTGTCAACCAACCCCAAAACAGCTCCAAACATCTCTCACTCCACGAATTACTGCAGAAAATACACTCAACCAATTTCTCTCAAATTTTTATACAAAAACCTAGACACCTCAATCTTCAATTTGATATATCATACACTTAATTTGACTAAGAAACGAAGCAAAAATTAATTTCCCAAAACCAATCCAGAACTACCACATGTGCAGTTAGCAAATGGGTAGTCTGCACTCTTTGCCTCCTACAGGACGACGCTCAACCCAGAATTTTACCAATTTTTACCACAAGATAGAGGACATCTCAACCTTCAAAATGGCGTATGGAACCTCCCATCAGACCTCTATAGAGGGAGATATGCTCTCCCGAAGTTCACCTAAATTTTGCCAATTTACAGAAAATTTGCCAGAGTTTCCTTTGTATTTACAAAAATCTCCAAATTTGTCAATGTGTTTTAAGACCTCAAATGTACCTAATAATCATAGGGTGGAACACACAAGGTCCAACAATGCCTTGGGGCTCTTACAACCCATCACAGTTTATTTTACTTATACAATATGTATCACATTGCTTCCTTTATTATAATGTATCAAATTTCCCGCATATAATTCCCACATCAGAGTTTCCTTTCTCAAGGTTCTGTACACATCCCACATCTCTTAATATAATGTATCATACTTCCCACATATAATTCCCATCACACAGAGATTTTCTAAACACAATTGTTCAATCACAGAGAACTAGTTACACCTCAGTCCTTGTACTAATAATTGTACATCTGCTCATTAGCTAATCTTATCATTTTCATTTTGACATTACACATTAGCTCACCCGCTAACCACATAATTTCACACTCGATGCACCCTTTACACATTAATTCTTTTGCTAACCACTTAATTTCGCACTCTATTGCATATTTTTACACCTTAGTTCATACACTAATCATATGATTTCACATTAAGTTGTTCATTAGCTCATTCACTCATCATACCATCTCACCTTGTTGTTGTACGACAATAACTCATAAAATCTTGTCACTGTTCTAATCTATTGTCTATTGCGGCTCACATAAACCTATACTCAATATTGTAGAGCAACCCATCAATTTTCCTGCTCACTTCCACCCTTGGTGGTTGTAGAATATTCATTACATTGAAAATATCTCCACTCCGTCTATCCATCCATATCAAATACCAATTGATTTCACAAGCACACTACTATTAGTAGTATGTATATACAGATCACTAGATCATGATTTCTTTACAATTCTCATTACTATCTTACATATGATTATACCATTCAACCATCCTATCCTTTTTATCACTGACAAGTCTTTCAGTTTGAACCAACGTTCATTAACTACAATAGTGCCTTCATTGTACATTTATCTTATGCCATCCATGGCGATTCTCTCAACTTCTTCCCTATACAATAATACATAATTAATTCATCTCACCTATGTTTAATCAACACTACCTCCTTATGGATTTAAATCCCATAATTCAATATCTCTCAAATTAACACTTCACTAGCATAATAATTTCAAGTGGTCCAATCCCTTAGGATGAGACATCATATCTTCCATTTGTTTCTCTACATTAACCACCCCAATTCATTCAAGCGTACACCATCTATCAAGGACTTATAACTTCTACTCAAACATAATTTATTCAAACTCATACTTGTTCGCATTTTTCAATAGTCCATCAGGTTCTAAGTCACTCACCTTAATGACGTCCATTCACCAAGTCCTTATGTACATAATTGTTTTACCACACTACACATATACATAAGAATTTTACCAATACTGTCTTCGTACTATAAACAATCTCAATTATATATTTATTATCCACAATACTGCAAATTTCTCCTATGCTAATACTGTACACACCATAGGTTTGTTTACAATTTTTACTTATGATACAACTTTATAAATTTCAACAAAAAGGTCAGACAAAACATGTAAGTATTTTTTCCTTAAGTCCTCTAATATTTATATTTTTACCTACTGCCATCTCATGTCCATGGAGCAGTTAACACTGTAGCCACAACATCAGGCTAAGGACTTACATTCGGTGCTTCAGGGTTGCCACGCAAGCTTCTTATGATGATCACACATGTAACACAAAGGAATGGGCTGATCAGACCCACACTAAGGAATCACATGTGTAGTAATCGATAAGAATCTACATACAACTATGCAGCACATAACGCAGCTATACATTATCAGAGTTCCCTAACAAAACTGCTCTGATACCATAAAATGTAACAGCCCGTTGTACACCGGTATTGTTAACATTAATTAGGATATTAAGCGCAGTTACAATCACAACAATTCAGTTATAAAAATGCGAGTAAACTTTTTCTGTTATTACGCGAGTATTCAAAACAATAGAAAGCGTAATAATTATGCAGTAATCGATAAGAATCTACTTACAACTATGCAGCACATAACACAACTATACATTACCAGAGTTCCCTAACAAAACTGCCCTGATACCATAAAATGTAACAGCCTGTTGTACACCGGTATTGTTAACATTAATTATGATATTAAACGCAGTTACAATCACAACAATTCATTTATAAAAATGCGAGTAAACTTTTTCTGTTATTACGCGAGTATTTAAAACAATAAAAAGCGTAATAATTTAAAGCTGTGACCGTAACTGTAAACTCTTTGCGGAATACTTATTTATACTTCTTTTATAACTTATTTTACTTACTACAAGTCACTAAGGGGTTCCTATAAACCCAATTAGCTAATTTCTCACTTTTACGTTTTCTACCTATCCGAACATGGTTCGGTCCCTGATTTTCTGCGGATAAACCATATTCTAAAAACCTCTCATCTTTTGATATATTATTCTACACTCAATTACCTTTCTAGGAAGCTATTACACGATTTATTTAGAGCTCATTTGCTCCGGATATCGCCGTTTGAAGTTGGACGGGCAAAATTGCCAACCAACTCCAAAACAACTCCAAACATCCCTCACTCCACGAATTACTGCAGAAAATCCACTCAACCAATTGCTCTCAAATTTTTATACAACAAACAAGACACCTCAGGCTTCAATTATATATATCATACACTTAATTTTACTAAGAAACGAAGCGGAAATTAATTTCCCAAAACCGGTCTAGAACTGCCACATGTGCAGTGAGCAAATGGGCAGTCTGCACTCTCTGCCTCCTACAGGAGGACGCTCAACACAGAATTTTACCAATTTTTACCACAAGATAGAGGACATCTCAACGTTCAAAATGGCGTATGGAACGTCCCTATCGTACCTCTGTAGAGGGAGATATTTTCTTCCAAAGTTCATCTAAATTTTGCCAATTTACAGAAAATTCGCCAGAGTTTCCTTTGTTTTTACAAAAATTCCCAAATTTGCCAATGTGTTCTAAGACCTCAAATGTACCTAATAATCATAGGGTGGCACACACAAGGACCAACAATGCCTTGGGGCTCTTACAACCCATCACAGTTTATTTTACTTATACAATATGTATCACATTGCTTCCTTTATTAATCCTTAATATGTTTCAATCATCAAAGTTCAATTGCATGCAATTGCTAATCATACAAAATATCATAATCCTAAAATAGGCCTATTTCCCTTTCATCATATTACATATGCTTCACATTACACAAGATCCAAATACAATACTTACAATTATCCAAATTACAACATAATTCATAAGTTTCCAAATGTCATAACTACATGTATCTAGACTTAGGCAAAATAGCATGAACAAATATGACATAAATCTCATCCTAACAACATATACAATGTTCATGCCCTAAGTCTAGCCTAGGCCCAATGGCCATCAAAATGTAAAATGTATAAAGTCCTCCAACGACTCATCCTACGGGTTTCTTGCTCGCCGCTCCTGCACCACTGCTACCTCCTGAAATAAAGCCCCCAAGACGGGGTGAGAAATACGAATATATCTTAGTAACCCAGAGGTTCCGGAGAAAACTCCGCCCAATGGCTCACTTCGATGCATATAAATAGTATAAAATAACATCTTGAAAAACGGGATATAGCAAGAGATTTAGAGAAACTGGGGAACATAGGATACAAAATACGACGAAGCTGGAATGGTCGCTACCAATACCACGCAACGTCCTGCCTAATGGCTCGGCATATAAGCATACGGGTCTAAACCAAGGCGTGTTCCTAGAACATCCAACCAAGACACCCCTCCCATCCATATACACCCGAGACTTCCTAGTGTGCTCCTATCCGGATCACACACCACGACCCTAGGTCAACTAGAACTCCCTCTCGAAGACCTATCCAGTGGAAGTCCGAAACACCCGAAGGCAAACTGTCTACTGGCCAGAGACTCGGTACCTAAGTACCAACATACATACTAAACGCATGATCATGTTATTCTACCTTACTTACATACATTTCCTACCATCACCCTCAAAGGGCATGGTGGAACACACAAGGGGATCAAGCCCCAGTACCAAGAGGTTACCTTAAAAAGCCTCTCCACTTAGCTCCAAGCAGTATATTCTCCGAGCTCCTTACTCAACAAAAATGCCTACACAGAGGACATTCCCAATTACTTAAAACTCATACGAACACATGCAAGTTACCAAGTATACGAGCATTGTTTCAATCACTTACCTCAATCCCACTTTGTCCAGGACCAAGGGCAATCCACCGACTCACGGTTCGGGGTTCAATTCAACGTATGGCAACCTAAAACAACCATGTACGAATCATCGATACACGACAAATCTATCAAAGTACGAAAACGTCAAAAAACCTCACCTACACAAGGTAGGTTCGACCTACATAGTCTTATTTTACATTATATTTTTCTAAATTTTCTTTCTCATTTTCTTAGGCATCCTTAGGTCACCAAAAGGCCATATCAAGTGCCACTTTTTATTTTTCGTCATTAAAACGTCGTTTTGCCTAATATTTTGCTCTAGGTTCAATTAACCACTCAACACTACCAATTATTTTTCCATTGGTTTTCCAACCTTTCAACCACCACACAACCCATCTAATTACCATTTAACACATAATACATCACTCAAACAATTTCCAACAACATCAATTCTCTAATTTTCCTTTAAAGGGCTGAATTCACAATGGTGTACATCCAAGGAATTTCCATCAATTTTAACTACACCACACCTCATACAATCCTATTATATCATCATACAACCATAACACAATCCCATTATTCAATCCTAACAATAATTTCAAACCCAAAGTCATGACATCCTAAACATTTTCTAAGTTAAAAAATCACATTTTTCCTCAATAATTTTTATTGCATTTATGGCTACTACGCATCATTCTAAGACACATTCATGTACAAACATTTTTCATTTGAGCTCTCTAACATCACAAATCAACAACACCCCCTTAGGGTTCTTGAATAAAATCCGAAAATTAAACCATGAAAATGATGAAGAAACTTACTCAAAAGCTAGGCACAAGGCTCCTCCAAGACACCCTAAACCATTGGAGCTCCAAACAACTCCATGAACACCAAAATTCCCAAGAAATTCGTGGCTGGTTTTTGCTTGTTTCTCACAAATGAGAGGGTTTCAAGGCTAATGGATACCACCAATGTGTTTGAAACATGATTTCCAACAAATTTCAAGACAAGAATCGTCCGATTCGGTTACGAATCGATGAAGTTAAGGGAGGAAGAAGAATTGAATGAAAATGGTCATGGAGGGGGGAAGGGAGCACGAATTTTAGAGAGAGAAAAGAGGTTTTAGATGATAATGAATAGTGTTGGTCCATGTGGCTAAGTCCACTTAAGTGAGGTGGGCCCCACTGCCACCTCACGCGATTTCAAACTAATTCGAATTTCTCTCTGATTTCACTAAATGTCCATGATTTCATAACCTATTTAGAAACTCTAATTTTTAACATTAACCATTTTCCTTTAATTACCCTTGATCAGATGAATCCAGAGTTTTCCGGTCGTTCGGAGAAAATGCTGTTTTAAGCTGTTGCGCGCGCCGTAGGCACGCTTCTCCAAACTTACTAAT
This sequence comes from Gastrolobium bilobum, assembly GCF_033153095.1. Taxonomy (NCBI): domain Eukaryota; kingdom Viridiplantae; phylum Streptophyta; class Magnoliopsida; order Fabales; family Fabaceae; genus Gastrolobium; species Gastrolobium bilobum. Next base: position 27,008 of record NW_026899907.1, read on the forward strand.
TTCCGTCAAATTTTATCAGAAATCATATTCTCTAGTTCTATAAACCATTTATATCTTGTATTCAAAACCTAGAGCTCAAAACTCAATCGGCACGCTTTACAGTGTAACTGTATCGCAATATTTTTTACCCGGTAAAAACTTTATTCACTAAATTTTCTGAAACTTGCCTAGCCACTCAATTTTTCGTTCTGAATCCATTTCTAGGGTTATTTTTATCATCTGAGACCTTGTACTCAATTTTTATCTTCCTAGGGTTGCATGTTGGCTAATTACCGTTTTTCCATTTCTTTGTATTTTGGCCTAATTTTCAGGATTTTCACTAATCCTCCCTTTTAATCCTCATTTATTATTTTTAATATATAATTTAGAATTGCGAGGTGTTATAATTTGCAACAATGTTTCAAGTTTGTATTATTTCATTCACAAAGGTTCAAGTTGTGGGTTTCAACTTGCGTTCATTTTGCAGGTTTTCTTTCTTGTTTATCCCAATGGGTCTTCCTTATCTCCTTAAATTCTATGAAAGGAAGCCATTCACTTGTGTTATCCATTTTAATTGTGTCATCCTTCTTACCTAGAGCTCTATCCTTCTGGCATTAGATTCTAATCATGAAAAACCGAACGAGCTGATATGAAAAGAGTACTTTATTGATTGTTTTGCACAATTGGTGTAGGTTTGTTATTTGCTTGTATATGGCAATGATAGTGTTGGAAGTTGTTCCTCCTTTAATGCTTGGCTCAAGTACCAAGAGTTTGGAGCTCCCCATTTTTGGTGCAAGGCTCAAGGGTCATAACCTTTAAGTGGATCAATGTCTCTCCATAAATGATGGTGCAAGGCTCAAGGGTCATAAATGTTGGTGCAAGGCTCAAGGGTCATTAATGACGGTGCATGGCTCAAGGCACACACCATTTGAGTGGTTCAATGTCTAGAACCATCTCCCTCCCCTATATAAGCATGTAGTGTGTGAGGTTGACGAATATGTGAGAAAAATGAGAAAAAGAGTTTGAATACCTCTAGAGAGAAGTTCGAGTGAGACCTCTTTAGGGACGTTTGATATTACCACCATACTTGGTGATGTTTGATTGTACCTCTAGGGAAAGGCTAGGGACGTCTGATTGTTGTAACCCGTTATTCTTATAGTAGAAGTTTGATTCTAGACTAGTGTCCCGTGGGTTTTTACTTCTTCACATTGGAGAAGGTTTTTCCACGTTAAACAAATTGCTTGTGTTCTTCTCCATCTCTCTCCTCTTGCATTTTATTATTTCGCTTCCGCAATTGACTTGAGGGTCCGACTTGACCCAACAGTGGTATCAAAGCCCAAGTTCGACGGGTTCTGAAGGAGACAAGATGGAGACCAGTGGCATAACCCATGACAGAGATATGTTCAAGCTGACCGCAAACAACTTCACTTATTGGAGACCAATGATGGAAGATCATCTCTACTGCAAAGATCTACATGAGCCCATTATCCTTGATGAGAGACCGGCAGGAAAAACCGATAAGGAGTGGGAGATCCTGAGTCATAAGGCGGTAACTACAATCAGGAAATACATAGACAAAAGCCTCTTTGAGCACGTGTCTGAGTTCACGAACGCGTACGAATTATGGAACAAATTGGAGTCCATGACTCAAAAGAAGACTCCCAGGAACAAAGCACACCTGGTTCGCCGACTTGTGAAGCTTGAATACAAGGACGACATGAGCATGATTGAACACCTCAACACCTACAAAGGGTTGTGAATCAGCTGTCAAAAGCTGAGATGAAAATTGATGACGAGATGCAGGCTTTGCTGCTGTTGAGCTCGTTACCAGAAAGCTGGGATACTCTGGTAGTGACTTTGAGTAATTCGGCTCCAGAAGGAAAATTGAATATGGATGTTGTGATAGACAGCCTCCTAAATGAAGAAGCAAGGAAAAGAGAACGAGGTATTTCGAGCACGTCTGAGGCCAATGTTGCTGAGAATAGAGGAAGGTCTAACGCTCGGGGTCGTAGCAAGAGTCGGGGTCGAGATTGTGAAAGAAGAGGAAAGTCCAGAGGTCGGTCAAAGACGAAATATGAGTTAAAGTGCTTCTATTGTAGAAAGACAGGTCATAAAAAGCCAGATTGTTGGACTCTGTAGAATGATGAGAAGAACGACTATGTGAAGTCGGATCAGATATTCCCAAGAAGAGGGAAGACAAGAGCACCACTGCGTGGCTGTCAACCCAAATGCTGAGATATTTCTCCTCGGTGAAGACAATTATTTGAACGTTGCATATGATGACTGCTCTTGGATTGTTGACTCTGGTGCCTCCTTCCACGTTACTCCACCACACAAAGGTTTTTCTCCTCTTACCGAGGTGGTGATTTTGGAGTCGTGAAGATGGGAAATCAAGTGACCAGCAAGATTGTTGGTGTCGGTGATGTAACTCTGACCACGGATGTCGGATGCCGACTTGTGTTGAAAGATGTAAGGCATGTTCCTGACATTCGACTAATCCTAATCTCGGTAGGCAAGCTTGATGATGCCGGGTTAGTGAACTACTTCGATAGTGGTAGATGGAAGCTGGCCAAGGGAAACTTGGTTGTTGTCCGAGGTAAGAAAGAAGGCTCCTTGTATGTGATGTAAGAAAAGATAAATGGTGGAGAAGCCAATTCTGTTCGAGATGGACATAGCTTGAAGCTATGGCACAAGCGCCTCGGCCATATGAGCGAGAAAGGGCTCCAAATTCTGAACAAGAAAGGATTTTTGACCGGGTTGAAAGGCCAAGCGTTGGAGAGTTGCACGCACTGCCTAACTAGAAAGCAGCACAAGGTTTCTTTCGTGAAACCGGATCAACCCAAAAGATGCAGATATATTCTTGACCTCGTCCATACAGATGTTTGCTCTATGTCAGAGAAATCCCTAGGAGGAGCTCAATATTTTGTTTCTTTTATTGATGACCATTCCCGCAAAGTGTGGGTTTATTTGTTGAAATCTAAAGACCAGGTACTCCAATCCTTTAAAGAATTTCATGCTATGGTGGAAAGGGAGACTGGCAAGAAATTGAAGGTGGTCCGATCTGACAATGGTGGTGAGTATCGCGGCCTATTTGATGCATATTGTAGAGCGGCCGGGATCCGACTTGAGAAGACGCCCCCAAGACTCCGTAGCTGAATGGACTTGCTGAAAGAATGAACCAGACAATTGAAGAGAAGTTCTGAAGTATGTTGTCCAATGCTGGATTGCCAAAATCATTCTGGGGAGAAGCCGTCAGAACTGCTGTTGACTTGATCAACCTCTCACCATCACGTCCACTTGAAGGAGAAATTCCAGAAGAAGTCTGGACAGGTCGTAAAGCGGCCTATGATCACCTGAAGGTGTTTGGATGTCGAGCTTTTGTGCATATCCCTAAAGATGAAAAGGCGAAGCTCGATTGAAAAACAAAGGAATGTATTTACCTCGGTTCACCGAAATCCGAGTTTGGTTTTCGACTTTGGGATCCAATCAACAAGAAGATAGTGAGAAGCCGAGATGTGATATTTCATAAAGATAAGACCATAAATGACATCTCGAAGCCCAAAGAGTCCGGGTTACTGTCAGACGTGAAGAACCCATCCATCCTATCCGAGCTGAAACAGGGGGAGAAAATCAAGAAAATGAAGAAATTGATGACCAGCAACAAGATGATAATGACCAAGACACTGAGGTCTGAGTTGATGATGAGATCCAGGATGAGAATGAAGAACCAGGTTCTCAAGCTGAAGAACAGCCGAGATATCCAACTCGAGAAAGAAGACCCTCTACAAGATACCCATATGATGAATACACCGTTGTAGCTGAAGACGGTGAGCCTCAGAGTTATGATGAGGCTGTGACGAGATTAAAGAAAGAAGAATGGGAAAAGGCAACGAAAGACGAGATGAAGTCTCTGCACGAGAATCAGACTTATGAGCTAACCGAGTTTCCTAAAGGAAGACGAGCTCTGAAAAGTAAATAGGTCTATAAAATCAAGAATGAAGAGAACAGGCAGAAGCTGAGATACAAAGCCCGAATTGTAGTGAAAGGCTGCAATCAGAAGAAAGGAGTATACTTTGAGGAGATTTTTTCTTCTGTGGTGAAAATGACCTCGGTCCGAACCGTGTTAGTCATGGCGGATTTGATGGACCTTGAGGTAGAACAAATGGACTTGAAGACGTCATTTCTTCACGGAGATTTAGAAGAAGAGATATATATGGAGCAACCTGAAGGGTTCCAAGCTCCAGGACAAGAAGAGTTAGTATGCCGTTTGAAAAAGAGCCTCTATGGCTTGAAGCAAGCACCTTGTAAGAACCCACGCCGTTAATTAAGGAAGTTAATTAATTAATTATGAGAAATTAGGAAATAATTCCATAATTGACCCTAATAATTATGACAAGGCTCGAATAATTTAGTAAGTGAGTAATATTGTTCAAAGTCACTTTTCTGACGAAAAGTGCAAATACCGGTTCTGCTACTCGATATAAATGCGTACCGATGAAGTATCCCGGAAAATTATAATAAGTGCATAAAATATTCCTATAATAATATATAGGATTTGTAAAACAAGTTTCAAGTCTAAATAATGAGAACTGGTGCCAGAATTGATACTGGATATGTAAAAGCGCGTACCGAAAAGGTGCTGCGAAAAATAAAATAAAAATATGATAAATCTTAGAAAAATGAGTAGGCTCAGAATCCTAAGTTTGGAATTAAAATGCTAAGCGTAGTTATTATTGTTAATACTATGTGATTTAACTTAAGTGAGCGTATATAAGTGAGTGGCACAATGCCCTAGGTCAGAATACCATTTTCCTATGTGATTTTTTGGACCCCCTTTGGCTGCTGGTCAGTTTCTTCCCTTGCCACCTCTATTTTCCATAGCAAAACATGCAAGGAACCACCTTTCTACCTTATTTCTTCACCTAAACACTTGGTGTGAGTGAGAGACATCATTGGGGGTGAGTAGATAGCCTCGCTCTGAGTTCTTGGTCGCTGGTTGGTGGAGTGTGAGGGCTACATTTCTGAGTTTGGTGAGTGAAGCCATTGTCATGGCATTTTGAGGTCCAAGGAGTGACCTTTGTGAAGAAAGAACCAACCTTTGGTGTGCCATTTTCGTTTCTTTGCAAGTCAGAACTGTGGGGACTTGGTGGTGAGCTCCAAGAGCATTCCTGTAACAGCCCGTTACGTACCGGTATTGTTAACATTAATTATGATATTAAGCGCAGTTACAATCACAGCAGTTCATTTATAAAAACGAGAATAAATTTTTTCCGACTATCACGCGAGCATTTAAATCATAAAAAGGCGTAATAATTAAAAGCTGTGACCGTAACCGTAAACTCTTGCGGAAGACTTATTTAAACTATTTTTATCACTTACGTTACTTATTATAAGTTACTAAGGAGTTCCCATAAACTCACTTAGCCAATTTCCAACTTTACGTTTTATACCAATTCGAACATGTTACACTCTAAGTTTTTCTGCGACCAAACCGATCGCAACCAACCCTACTTCTCAGATTATATCTTTGTGTTACTTAATTCCCTTTTTAACAAGCTAAAATACGCTCAATTCGGAGCTCATTTGCTCCGGTTATCGCCGTTTGAAGTTGGATAAGCGATTAGCCCAAACAACCCCAAAAACAGCTCCAAACCACTCACATTGCTCGAATTACTGCACTCAATCCACTCAACCATTTGCTCTCAAATTTTTATCCTACAAACTAGGCATCTCAAACTTCATTTTGATATATCACACGCTCAATTTGACGGAGAAACGAAGCGGGAATTAATTTCCCAAATCCGGTCCAGAATCTGCCTCAGGTGCAGGGGCACATGGGCAGTCCGTGTTTCTCTATTTATTTCAGGCCGAAGATCAACCCAGAATTTCCTCAAATTTTGACACAAGGTAGAGGACATCTCAACCTTCAAAATGACGTATGGCACGACCCTAGGGGACCTCTATAGAGGGAGATATGCTCTTCCGAAGTTCGCCTAAAATCTGCCAATTCTACAGAAAATTCGCCAGAGTTTCCTTTGTTTTTCCAATAATCCCAAATTTGTAAAAGATCATTTAAAACCTCAATGTACCTAATAAACACATGATAATACAGTAATAATCCAATGGGTGGCACACACAAGGACCAACAACGCCTTGGGGCACTTACAACCCAATCCAGTTTATAGTTATTAAACATAGAGTCCATATTAATCATTCTTAAGTAGTTGCAATCACTAACACCTTTTTCATGCATATTTCCATCATACATATTATCATAACCTAAAATAGGCCTAAGGCCCTTCCATCATAATTAGACATGCATCAATACTATTACAATATGGCTTTACAAATTACAACTTGAAACTAAAACTTCAAATTACATTCTTCTAAAATTTCAACTTAATTTAAAAGACAACATAACCAAATACATCACTACTAGACTTAGGCAAAATGGCATGAACAAGATGTTAATGAAGCTACTAATAAATACAAATGACATGTTCATGCCCTAAGTCTAGCCTAGGCCACACGGCCAACAAAATGCAAAATAAGAAGCGCTCCACCGCTCACTCTGCGGGCCTCTTGCCCGAGGCTCCTGCTCCACTGCTACCTCCTGAAATAAATGCCCCGAGACGGGGTGAGATATACGAATATATCTCAGTAACCAAGAGGTTCTGGAGAAAACTCCACCCAATGGTTCACTTCGATGCATATCAATAGAATACAACAACCACTTTGAAAACGGGATATAGCATGGGATTTAGAGAATGGGGAATATAAAGAAAACAAAATACGACGATACGGGATGGTAACCCCAATTCCACGTACGCCCTCGGCATATATAAGCCTATGGGTATCATCCAAGGTGTGTTCACAGAAACCACAACCATGATGCCCAAACCAACCAAAACGCCAAAGACATTCCTAGTGTGCTCCTACCCGGATCACACACCATGACCGCAGTCAACTGGAACTCCCTCCTGGAGACCTATCCAGCGGAAGTCCGAAAATGCCCGAAGGCTAATAAAACTGTCTACTGGCCAGAGACTCGGTACCTAAGTACCCATAGCAATAATGCATACATGCTCATGTGTTCTATACTATTCATACACACTTCCTACCGTTGCCATCAACTGGCAAGGTGGAACAGAAAAGGGGGAACAAGCCCCAGTACCAAGAGGTTACCTTAATTCGTGTTTCCACAAGCTCCGCAGCAGCTTATCCCTCAACTCGGTACACAGCGGAATGCCTACACAGAGGACATTCCCAATCACTCTCAGTTCAACCCATACATGTTAATTTATAATTACACATGCAATGAACCAATTTCTTACCTCAATCCACTTGGTCCCGGACCAAGGGCAATTCACTGATTCAAGATTCGGGATTCAGGTCGACGTACGGCAACCTATACAATAACGTACATCCATCAGTACTCGTCAAATAGTATCAAAACGCAAAAACGCAAAAATCCTCCCCATCCTCCCTTGATGGTTCGGCCATTGTAGTGTAAATGTGAGATTTATTTTTCTAAATTTTCTTTCTCATTTTGTTACGTCTCATTAGGTTGTCAATAGGCCAGTTCAAGTGCCGGTTTGTCATTTTCGCGTCGAATTACATCAAAACGCGAAAATCGCCAAATCACCCCTTTTCCCCTTGGAGGTTCGGCCATGTAGGTGTAAATTTGAGATTTATTTTCCTAAATTTTCTTTCTCATTTTATAACACTCCCTTAGGTTGTTTAGAGGCTAGTTCAATCGTCGTTTTTCCGTTTTTCGACATTTACGCATCGTTTTGCGAAATATTTCATTCTGGGCTCATTTAGGTCTCTAACACAATTCATTTTTCTCCATTGATTCAAACACTCTCCAAGCACAACACAACCCATCTAAGCACCATATAACTACACAATTCATTATCCAAACCATTTTTCAACATCAATTCCACAATCTTTCCTCAAAGAATCGAATTTTAACCTATGGCATTCCAAGGAATTTCCATACAACTTTAATCATTCCAACCATCATACATCCTATTATATCATCATACCATCATGCCACCATCATCAAACAAGTCTCAACACCAAAATTCACAAATTCCAAAATCATGATCATCAATTTTTCTAAGTTAAAAATCATCACATTTCACTTAAAATTTTCATTGCATTTCTAGCATTACTACATCATTTTAAGGCATTATCATCTAATAGACATTTTCCATTTGAGCTCTCTAACACAACACATCATAAAATCCCTCTTTAGGGTTCATAAACACAATTCACCAATCAACCATTGAAATGTTGAAATAACTTACCCAAATGCAAGGCAAATGACTCCTCCTAGGTATACTCCACCATTGGAGCATTCCAAAGCTCCATGAACACCAAATTCCACAAGTGAGCCGCGGCCTTTGAGGGGGAGGATCTCAAAATCCAGCCACTTTCACGACTCAAGGATAGCACCAATGGCTTTAGAAGGCAATTTCCAACAAATTTCAAGTTAAACTTTGTTGAATTTGGTTAGGATTTGAGTGATTTAGGTGGGGAAGAAAATTTGAAAGAAAACTTGGAGAAAGAAGGAGGGGGCTCGGTTTTTGGCTGAAGGAGGGGTGAAGGAGGTGATGAATAGTACTTTGATGAGGTGTTTTAAGTGAATTTTAAGTGGGGTGGGTCCCACGCCACCTCACGCGATTTAAAACGCGTCCAAACTCTCACTAAACGTCCGTAAATTCAAAACTTATTTAGAAACTCTAATTTTTAACATTAACTATTCTCCTTTAATTATGCTTGATCAGATGAATTAAGAGTTCTCCACTCGTTCGGAGAAAACACTGTTTTAAGCTATTACGCGCGCCATTGGCACGCTTCCCCAAACTGTCTTAATTTCATCGAATATCATAAGAAATCATATTTCCTAACTCATTAGACCATTTTTAACTCATATTTGAAACCTAGAGCTCAAAATTCCACTGGCACATTTTACGGTGCAATCGTAACGCGGTATTTTCACCCGCGAAAAACACTATTCACTGATTTTTCTGAAACTTGCCTATCCACTCAATTTTTCGTTCTGAACCCATTTCCGGGGTTATTTTTACCATATGAGACCTTCTACTCAATTTTTATCTTCCTAGGGTTGCGTGTTGGCTAATTACCGTTTTGCCCTTTCTTTGTATTTTGGCCAAATCTTTAGGATTTTCACTAATCCATCACTTGATTGCTCACTTAATATTTTAATTACTTGCTTTAAAATCGTGAGGTGTTATAATTCCTTTCTGAGTTTGAACCTTGGGTAAGCTTCACCAACCTTGATCATGAGTTTTAATGGTTAAAAGTGAAGTCTTGGCATGTATAATGAGTGATTTAAGTAACCAACACTTATGTGAACCTGTATGTGCCTAAAAATGGAGTTTTGAACGTTTGTAATTGGTAAAAGTTGAACCTTTGATGGATATCTTCGCGAAATGCAGAATCTGCATTCTGTCGCGAAATATCCAGATATGAATATCTAGATATTGATATCCGAATATGGGGTCTTGTGATATCCGAATATGGATATCCCCGGATATGATATCCGGATATTGCCCCGACAAATATCCAGATATTCTGGGTTTCTGAGAATAGTAGTTGTACTGTTCATACAGAAGGCTGTTATAGGTTGGTGGACCCTAGATTGATGAAGTGAGACTTCTGTAATAATTAATCTAAGTCAGAACCAAAGTGATTAAGGGCTTGTGGCTTTGTGAGAAGCCTAAAGACTTGAAACATAAAGGAAAAGTGTTGTCTTTATGTATATGCTTATTGAGCTATGGTTGTTGATATGAGTGTTGGTCCGAAACAGATTGTGATTCTGCTGTGTTTGGGCTTTGAGCTTATGTGGACTCTTGGCTTGGATAGCTAGCTTGCAAGGTAAGCTTTCGTGTCCTCGGTTTAGCCATTGTGTGGTTCCACTATACCTCACGGGAGAATGGTTTATATGCATGATGTGTTTACATGCTTTGATAATTGAAAATGTTGTTGAGCCTTATGTGCAATGGCTTTTAATATGTATGTGTTGTTCCACTTAGACGGTAAGCCTGAGTATGTGGCGTCATACAAGACGGTGACACTGTGGGTGGGTGCAAGTGGCGTCTTGCACTAGTGTGGGTGATAGACGTATTCTTGCATTTCTCTGGCTAGTAGAAACACACATGACATGATTATCTGCTGCATTGCACTATTTTGGAACTTATACTGTTTAACTATTTTTAGAACTTATATTGCACATGTAGGTGAGCTTGGGGTGGAAGATCCTTGAGGACCCCTTTCCTTACTGAGATTTATGTTTAGAGATCTCACCCCACGTTTGCGGCGCTTATTTCAGGTTCAGGTAACCCAGGGGCTGAGACCTCTAGCGGCAGGATGCCGGAGCTTAGTTGATTGATATGTTTGCTAATTATGCTGATGCACCTGCTTAGTGTTTATGTTTTTTTCCATTATCATGTTGTTTATATTGAGACTTGATGAGTATGCTGTTTATTTGGTGAACATGGGAATTGTCCATGCCACATTGATTTGACGATGTTAAGTTATTCGAGTGGTATAATTGTATCAGGATTATGTCCGGACTACGTGTTGTAGATCCGTGACTTAGATACTCTCTTATTTATTTATAAGGTATTTCAGTTAGCTGTCTTTTGCAATTTACATACAGGCGATGTTTTTATGAAAATGATTAAGGAATCAACTTGGCTAAGTATAATGACGTCATAATTGAAAAGAAAAAGATATTTCACATTTTTAATTAAGCGTGGCTTAATACGATGACATGTTAACAAACCAGGTATACACGGGGTGTTACACACCTCGGCAGTGGTATAAGAAATTTGAATCCTTCATGCTGATCACAAGTTTGTGAAGACTGAGGCCGACCACTGCGTATTTGTGAAGAGGTATGAGGCTAGAGATTTTCTAATTTTGTTGTTATATGTTGATGACATGCTTATTGTAAGCAAAGACAAATCGAGGATAGCCGCTCTAAAGAAGACGTTGAGCTCATCCTTCGCAATGAATGACCTCGGCCCTGCAAAGCAGATTCTCGAAATCAAGATAATCCGAGATAGACAAAAGAAGCTACTGTGGCTAAGTCAAGAGAAGTACATTGAGAATATTTTGAAGAGATTTAGCATGGACAAAGCCAAAACAGTGAGCACCCCCTTATCCGGACACACAAAGCCAAGACAAAGACGAGATGCTGAAGATCCCGTACCAATCCGCCGTCGGAAGCTTGATGTACGCAATGGTTCGCACTAGACCCGACTTGGCGTATGCTGTTGGAATGGTGAGCCGGTATTTGTCAAACCCCGTCAAAGAGCACTGGGAAGCAGTGAAGTGGATCTTTAAGTACCTTCGAGGTACGTCCAATTTATGCCTCCGTTTTGGAGAAGGCAAAGTCGAGTTGCAAGGCTACTCGGATGCTGATTTAGGGGGAGATTCCGACTCGAGGAAGTCGACGACTGGATATTTAATGACATTTGCAGGAGGAGCTATCTCTTGGCAATCAAGACTACAGAAGTGTGTGGCACCTTCGACAACCGAGGCTGAGTACATTGTCGCTACTGAGGCAAGCAAAGAGATGTTGTGGATGAAGACGTTCCTCATGGAACTCGGCCATAATCAAGACAAGTACGAGCTGGGATGTGACAATCAAAGCACAATTCATCTTGCGAAGAATTCGACCTATCACTCCCGCACTAAGCACATTGATGTGAGGTATCACTGGATCCGGGATGTGGTGGAAGGTGGAGAGCTCAAACTTGTCAAAGTGCACACTGACCAAAATTGGTCCGACACGATGACAAAACCAGTACCAGTAAGAAAATTCGAAGACTGCTGTGAAGGTGTCGGAATGATGCTGATCCTGACGCATTGAAGTCGGAAGGGGGAGATTTGTTGGAAGTTGTTCCTCCTTTAATGCTTAGCTCAAGTACCAAGAGGTTGGAACTCTCCATTTTTGGTGCAAGGCTCAAGGGTCACAACCTTTGAGTGGTTCAATGTCTCTCCATAAATGATCATGCAAGGCTCAAGGGTCATAAATGATGGTGCAAGGCTCAAGGCTCATTAATGAAGGTGCAAGGCTCAAGGCACACACCGTTTGAGTGGTTCAATGTCTAGAACCATCTCCCTCCCCTATATAAGCATGTAGTGTGTGAGGTTGAGGGATATGTGAGAAAAATGAGAAAAAGAGTTTGAATACCTTTAGAGAGAAGTTTGATTGAGACCTCTTTAGGGACGTTTGATATTACCACCATATTTGGTGATGTTTGATTATACCTCTAGTGAAAGGCTATTGACGTATGATTGTTGTAACCCATTATTCTTATAGTGGAAGTTTGATTCTGGACTAGTGTCCCGTGGGTTTTTACTTCTTCTCATTGGAGAAGGTTTTCCCACGTTAAACAAATTGCTTGTGTTCTTCTCCATCTCTCTCCTCTTGCATTTTATTATTTCGCTTCCGCAATTGACTTGAGGGTCCGACTTGACCCAACAGATAGACAAGATTTATAAGTAGATCTAATTTTTATGAAATGGTGATGGAAATGAAACTTATAATGGAGATTGCAGCAACAAGATTGGCCACAAATGGAATAATGTGGGAAGGTGGATTTTATGATATAAAGAGAGAAATCCTTGTTCCACATGAAAATTAAGTACAAAATATATAAGGACTATTCTATTTTAGCTTGGGACTTTGGTTATTAGTTTTACAAATTATAGTTATATGAACTTTAGACTTTGGTAATGAATATTTTGATTCTTTAACAACTTTTGAATAGCTCGTCATCGTGTACCAATGTTGTCAAAATTGAGTTTTTACGTAGAAACGGAAGGGGATGGCAAAAATATAAATCATAAAAATGATATGAAACGTAAAATTTCTACTACTTAAGGTCAATACGCAAAATTATATATATATATATATATATATATATATATATATATATATATATATATATATATATCACATAAGTCACTACTCAAAGTTCAATTAACAACTTCATATTAAGGAACTTCTTTAAGGAAGGGATTTTACACTGCAGAACATTAGAAGGAAGGTGAAGAGTGTGGAAACACTTTCATTTGTTGTCTTAAGAATAAGGGACCATCTCGTTCTTTCAAGGTTCTGATCTGAGTAATTGTTGGGAACAAAGCTGCCACAGGAATGTGGGGTTTTGTATACCATTTTAACCTAAGAGATTGAGGAATCAACTTTGGCAATGAAAGAGACATGAACAAGTCCATTTGACGCGGTCCTAAGCCTAGATTGCAGTTAGTTTACAGTGGATAATGCATCCATTCCTTTTCTTTTTGATTGTCATTATCAATGTTGTTTCTTGAGCTTGCTCAATTTAATTTATGCATCTATCTTTAATGTTTCTCAATACAAACCAATTTGTTCCAATGAATTGCCGTCCCTCCTTGAATTAGAAGGATTAAAATACATAACGACGAGAGGAGTTGTTTTTAAGCTAATCTGAACCTTTTGTCATAATGGGAACACCACTGTGATAACTAGGAACGTGCGCTCAGAATAGTTCAATACTGTTTGATTCACTCTTTAATATAGGTTTTAATTTAACTTAGCAATATTTTCTCCCTGGGAACGATAATCTAGGACACTATACTACAATTTATTACTTAATGCGTGCACTTGAGCAATTGGTCATCATCTTGGGAACGAAGTAATTTTTCCTTGTGACTGCAAGAGACCAACACTAATGCTAGAGTTCTGTGGACATAGACGATAGAAGTATATAGACTCCCTCATTGTTCGCCAGGTGCTGTTTATGGACTTCCAAGTCATACTGAGTATAGCCATCTTGCCCTTTAGTAGGAGCAACAGGAATCAGAGACTTAAGCACTTAAGGTATTTTCTCAGAACGCAAAATAATTTTCACATTCCGATACTAGTCATTAACGTTAAGTAGTATCCAGAATAGAACACAAATTAAAATGTCTGGCCTTGACTCAAATGATGAAAATAAAAGAAAGACATATAAGTATTTCATGAAATTAAATAACTGTATACAGAGACTTTTAAAAATGTATGTGGCCCTCCCGCTATTTTCTCTAAAATCAATGACCTTCAGTGATCGCTTTAGGATTATCCTTCACAAGGATATTCGTAGTGGGCTCAGAGAATGACTAGCATAATTAGTTTCCGGCTGAGATTGCAAAACCAACTTATCTAGTGGGTTGATCTCATCAACAACATCTCTATGTCTTCTCTTAGATCATCAGGTTGACAACACCTTGTCACTTAGTGTCACATCGCTATGTAACAACCTGGAATCATTTCCCTAAATGCATAGCCTCGGCTGAGCCTGCAGACTATACATCTAGTCCAACAAAAACCATCATCCTAAGTGTCATACACCAATGAAATGATAGGTCTTAGATGAGTTAGAGAGAACTATCATGTAGAAGGGATTTAAACGCCACCAATGATGGAAAGAAATCAAACGCGCTAGATAATTTTATGCGAGGGTTCCTTTTAAGTCTCTTTTTGAACATGTTATTTTATCTTGCATGCATAATTAGACATACATCAACTATCACATAGTTAATTTTTTAAACTGATTGTCTTATCATGCATACTAGTCGTATCGTGATCGCATTTACTAACAAAATGCATATTAGTCGTAATTTCAAAATTCAAAATTTCAAAATTCAAATTCAAAATTTGAAATTCAAAATTCAAAGCATGCATATTCGAAATTTAAACATGAAGTGAATGATCATGGTGCCTTCTGATTTTTCATCCAAAGCATCTCTATGCCTCGAGTTATGGTCAACAACAAATCTGCCCCTGTTCCATCCTCATGGCTAAATGCACCGTTTGGCATTGTCTCCATAGATAAGCCATCTTTTGGTACTCCTACAATCAAAATTTTACATCCTAAGTTCTATTACAATCTTGTACATAGAAAATAATGACATAAAATTTAAATCGGGATAAAACAATCCGATTTACCAAAGTGGAAATTAAAATTCAAAATTTAAATTTAACCCATACATTCAAGACTCAATGACCATCCATGTTCCATGTACCTACAAGAAGGGTTAGATATATACACGCAGACAATTTGCAAATCTTAAACAACCATTGAATCACCTACAAGAAACACATCAACACTTGATGATTAGTCAAAATCATGAATCAAGATCAAAACTTTAACATGTATAGGGGTTGCCATGCCACCCTTAGGTCACGGCTAACGCTTGGTGGCCTTGTGCACTAAGGTTGCGGCCTTCCCTAGCCCCACTAGGGTTTTCCCGCCACCTCCCTTCCCCAAAAACTCTATGGCTGCCACCCTTATCTCCACATGGAGGTGGTTTTTCCATGAAAGGTCAAACCTTTATGCATGCAAAGAACTATACTTTCATGAAGATATCAGTTTTAAGAATCAAGAATCATGAACAAGTGTAGGTTTCAAAACAAATTTTGAAAATTCAATACTGAAAACCCCACGCGTTTACGATAACGAGCAAGGCTCTGATACCACATGAAAGTTAAAATGTGAGTTACTTGACGTTTGATAAACCCTTGGTTTATCATATTTTTTAGGCTTAATTATGTTTGAAATATACGATGAATTGCATGAAAATTATGGTTTTATACTGTAAAGATACAGTAATTGAATATCTTGCTAACATGTTGTCGTAATTCTGATTTGCAAGGGATTTTGACACCTATTATGGCATTTTAGAACCAAAAGAAGACATCAAGTTGAGTTGAAGTCACAAGAAAGCAAGATTCCAAGTGTGTACCAGCTGAAGGAGGACGTTTTGGCGTCCATGAATCATGTTTAAACGCACAAAAGGAAGAAAACAACCATTACTCCCTGGAGGAGAGCGTTTTGGCGGCCAAACAGCACGCCAAAACGCTCCTGAAGCAACCAAAATCCTCCGAAGAGCACGTTTTGGCGTGCTACTGGACGCCAAAACGCTTGGAGGCAGACAAGAATGCACTGTAAGCACGTTTTAGCGCACAAACAGCACGCTAAAACGTCCATGCACGACCAAAGCTAACTCCGGGAAAGATTTGATCAAGATATGCAGCGGATTCTGTAAGATACAAAGAGGAAACACATCAACCTTGATTGAGATAAGATATAACTCCAATAAGAAGATGATATGGAAGATCACAACGAGGATTCAAAGCTCAAAATCGTCAACCAATCTTCAAGATATCAAATGCAAAAAGGAAACAAAGATGAAATCAATCACAAATCTGCTATGGATTCGTTGGGAGATTTAATGAAGGATACAACTCCAAAAGTTATAAATAAGGAGCTTATGATCAGAGAAAAATACCCATTCATACCAATTCACATACTCATCCAGACACTAAGACTGAAGGAGGAATACTGTTGCGGAGCGCTGGAACACTGAGGAACCAAGTCAACATCACACCAATGGAGGCTTGGGGTTCTCTTTTCTTTATTATTGTTTTTCAATTCAGTATGCTAGAGTAGTCTTTTATGTAGTTAAGGGTAGATGGAACCCAATTGAATCTTTATGTTTATGAATTAAATTGTCTCCGAATCCTGTTCTTTTTATAATTGAATAAATTATCTGTTTTTAATGCTTTCTATGAGTTTGCTCCTTATAGAATGATTTTGGGGAATTGTATGACAATAAGGATGTTGGTGCATGAACCTTGACTTGATAATTTATCATAATCCTTGTGATCTAGGATAGACATAGGGTATTTATGCAATCTTGAAATTTTTTATCTTAATGCATGTTTTCTTGGGGATAATCGGGGAACTAGAGTTCTTTCAAGATTACATAGATTTATGGTAACAAGGAATTGAGCCGTAATTAACTTAGATAGAATTGATTGGAAATATATTAAGAAACAGATTCTTGACTGTTTAATTCATAACGTATTGAGGATATTGGGGGAAGTCGAAACCTTAACTACACTTGTTTTAAATTCTTAATCAAACATCATCTTCATTCATATTTTAAATTCTGAATTTTCTTGATTGCATGCTTTTACTTGTTTTAATTTTAAGTTCTTTGAACAACCATTCTCTCAAACCCAACTTTTGATTGTTAACTAAAACACGATTAGCGAACTAGTGCTTGAAGATTCTGATCCTCGTGGGAACGATCTCGTACTCTGGTACACTTTATTACTTTACGACCGGTGCACTTGCCGAGTCGCAACAACGTTCAAGCAACTCGCTCATAAGGGTGAAAAATAAAAAATTTCATTCTTGTTAACCATTGTAAAACCCGTAACTCATTTACGGTCCTCATGAGTGTCTTAGGATCTACTCGTTAAAATACTTGAGGTATTTTAGGATTACCTTGATCACTTGTAGATGCCAAAAGAGATGGAGTCCTCTAATGTTGATTGACACGATTGTCTCTTGGTTGCAAGCAAGAATCTTTCTCCTTGATCCCTTCTTCTCCTTGGTAGCTTGCTAGGCGTAGGCAAGGTGGAGCCTATCATGTGTTTGGGTTTAATTTCCTCAAGACTATGATGGTGTCTTAAGGTTAAGTGGGGCAACAATGGAGGAAGATGATGATGGTAATGGGCGGCCAAGAAATAGGGTTCTTGGTTCATGATGAGTTGGGAAAAAATTTCATGAAGGAACTTATGATTTGGGCACCACTTTTCATGATCATATAATTAGGATTATGATACTAAATCAGCTTAACCTATTAGAGATTTGGTTATTCCCTTTGGATATGATCGTATCATGAAGTTGGAGAACAATTCTTCTCATTTGAATTCAAAATTCAAATGGTCAAGTGATGACATTTCATGAATTTCGAAATTCAAGATTGATTCTTGAATCATATTAAGCCTATGTTCCAATCATGAAAAACTAACTTGAATTTGAAATTCAAGTTTAATAGATCTTATCCGTGTTTGTTCAAATTTGAAAATGGGATCTAGAATCTTCCCACTTCAAATTCGCCTAGCAGCATCCTATCATCTTGTTTGTTGCTTCAACAACCTTATTTAAATTCATAATTCAAAAAATAGGGTTGTTGTAAGAAGCCTTATCCAATCCCTATTGGATAGAGCTTTGTATAATTCAAAATTTTCCTTATCCACCTAACCTCTTGAATTTAAAATTCAAATTTAAATTTAAACTCAAATCCAAATTCAATCTTATCCTAGCTCGTAATTTAAATTTGAATTAAAATTCAAAATTTAAATTATGATTTGCGCCAAAACTCATTTTGGCTTAGTCAACTCTTTGACTTATTAGTACTCATGCCCCAAGACCCTATTAGGCCCTCTAACCCATTTTAGCTTATTAGTGGAGAAAAAAACTTCACCACTAAAGCCCAAATGGGACACATGCTGCAATTGGGCTTGGAGTCCCACTACAACCTAATTTCACCTACAGTCTTGACAAAGCCAAATAACAATTAGAGCCCGTTTGGATGGAATTTTTTTTTCAAAAGTTGCTTTTTTTTAAGGAAAAAAGCACTTCTCGAAAAAAATCTGTTTGGATGCCTGCTTTTAAAAAAAGTAGAAGTCATAAAAAAAGTCAAAAACTTACTTTTTTCGGAAGCTAAAAATTTTAGCTTTTAAAAAAAGCAGAAGTCAAAAGCCAAATATTTTTTTCAAAAATCAAATATTTTTTTAAAAATCTAAGAGTAAACACCATTTTTAGTCCCTGGCAATATCTACGAAGTCCTCTTCAGTCCCTGGCAATAAAAAAGGACCAAATTGGTCCCTGAAAGTACAAGAAAAGGGTCACTCTACATATTTGGGAGTTGACATAAGGACTAACATAACCCTTTTTTTGTAATTTCAGGGATCAATTTGGTCCTTTTTTATTGCCAGGGACTAAAAAGGACTTCGTAGATATTGACAGGGACTGAAAAGGGTGTTTACTCAAAATCTAAATACCTGTAACTTTTGTAGAAAGTACTTTTAAAATAAGGAAGTCGTAAAAAGGACTTTATTGAAAAGTCAATATAAACGCAACCTTATTGGCTCAAACTTGCTATAACATGCAATCAAGAACGACATTAGTATGTGACTCATTAGGCCTAATTAATCACTGATATAGATAAATTTGGACCAATTAAACTCCTTTAACGCGCCTAACTTATCTAATGACCACTAAGACACTAGCAATGCTCTACGACCCCAGAACTAATCGAGTTGATCAAGTGATATACTTTTCTAATTTATCGTGATCGCTTACTATGCATAGATTTCAGAGTCAACTAGAAGTCATCCAAGCCCTACCGGTCTTGCAAATGACTAATCACTTGTAGGGGACTATAACTCCTATCGGCATGTCCATCCATACTCATGTATCGAGTTATACCCAAGACATTGTTCTCCCCATTTTTTAGACGGATAGAGTTGTACAATCAATATATAACCCAAGGACATAGTGTTCGATGACATTCTCAAGTCTAGGACGACCCAACTACCAAATGATGAGAGACATTACAAATCCAATGATAATCTCTACAATGAATCCTTATGGAGTTTCTGAGCGGGTTAGTTCAGTGCCATCTGTTCTCTAACAGATCACGACATCAGCTAAGGCATCACTATGCCTGCATTCCATGAGATCCCTACCTTGCATCTCCATACAAGTAGATGGTGTCGTACTAGTCTTATCGAGATCACCAATGCCCTATCTTGGTGATTCAAGACTAGGAACAGGTCTCAGGCGATATGTTGAACAATAAGTCACCAAGACCAAGAAGTCAAGTTTTGATGATTACAAAGTACCAACTAGCTCAACACACTTGCACAACATACAAGCAGTGCAACAAGTTCCAAATGAAGCTAGAAGGCTAAAGCAACATGCAAAAGTGGATAAATAACTTTAAAGTGCAAAGTCAATTCTAAAGTCAAAGATTCAAGTCAAGCAAGAAACTAGAAGACTCAAGACATAGAGACAAAGGAAGAATCTTAAGATTCTAATGGACATATTCAATTTGTAATAGTTAAGTTAATTTTAGGAATCTAGAGGTTTGAGTTTATTGAGCTATAACTCTCAAGGTTGCATTATAGAAGCCATAAACTTATGCATAAGTTAGCCTACATATATGATACATAAATACATAACTCACACACATGTAACACAGTTATATCAATGCTAGAAGCATTCATACATATGTGAGAATTGAGAAAAAAATCCTAGGCTGCTGACATCAAATATTCGAATATGGATATTTGAATATCCGGATACAATCCCGACAAATATTCGGATATGGATCTGGTCACGTGAGTTAATTAAAAATTATGAGTCTAATAGATATAAACAGCTATCTAATCTTTCATACTCCTATATAAATGTCCAATGAGGGTTTATAAACAAGAATTAACATAGAAATACCTCAGAACTCAGAATTTGGAAGAATTAACACAAATTTGGCTATATTTTGACATTCTTGAGAAAAAGCTCTATATCTTTCTCATCTCTTGATCTTTTTTTGTCTTTCTCTTTTTTGTTTGAACTAGGAGAGATTGCTCATTTGCTCTTTTCGTGAATCTTGCTGCTGTAATTGATTCTGGATTGTCGGAGAGACCTTATAGGTGATAGGTTGAGTGTGATCATAGATCTTGTAAAAACTCCATTGTAAAATAGTTTTCCAGGCACCAGATGGAAGCTTTGGACATAGTGGAATGACGACCTCAGTTCAGATGTAGCTCTCAAGTGGTTAGATAGTGAACCAGGATAAATCTTGATGTGATTTTTCCTTACCCTTCATCTATTTCGATACCGCTGCATAATCGCTATTATTGGACGAAATTTGATATGCTTTAAATCTGTTTTTACATTGGTGAAGGTTTGTTTTCTGTTACATTTATTTTGGGCTGTTTTCTTAATAAAGGGATTTGATTTTCATTATTTCTTGCAAAACAAGTTATTACACAATTCACCCACCTCTTGTGTTTCTGCATTAGCCATCCTTTCTTTACACAATAGACATGTAGTGTCCTCGAGTTCTCATGATCATGACCCTTATCATAGATTCTCGAGTGTGCATCTATTCTATCCCTAGGGCATTTATCTTTAAATGCACGTTAACCGTAAAATATAGGTGAGACATAAATATAATAAAGATAAAGTGTGCTCAAATATATAAGTCATGAAATATAAAACAGTAAAAGGTGTTCCTCTAATAATCAAATTGTCTCTAGAACACCTACATACTAACATACACAGCTAGAAACGGTTATTATATCACGCTTTTTCGTATTTGGAGGGAATCTCTAACCTCCTATCAGGGGTGGCAATTTTAGGCAGTTTTTAACACAACTCACTAACACGACATGAATACAATACAAAAAATTCATGTTTGGGTTGACTCGTTTTCAAATTCATGACGTGTGTGTTGTGTTGGGTCGACCCAGATTGCCACCCTTACCTCTTATATAAAGGGATCTTAGCTCCCTCTCTATTCATCTTCTTTATTCGCTCTCCATTATTGTTACACTAGTAAATTCTCACCTCAATTATAACTGTAGCCCTCAAACACCTCCCCCTTTAACACCCTCAGTACGTGAGGCTAGTATGGAGAATTCTCAAAGCTTTGATTCATACAACTACTTCCTTCATCTCTCTTAGATTGACATGCTTCTCCCTCTTGAAAAATATATCTATATCTTCGCACTGATTCAGTTCAAAAATAAACACACATTTTGAGACCTTGAAAAGAAAACGGTGACCGTGTATTTTATCCATCCCTAAGTTGATCTCTTTCTACACGTTGTCACCAAGCCAGGTATGGAGTGCGTAGGTTCTGTTCCTAGTCTGTTTTCTTTAGAAAATACTAATAGCACTACACACGGATTTGACTTCGCTCTTAGAAATTCTTAACCTTTATGGACGAAAAGGATGCAGCATTAGTACCCTCTAGAATTTTCAACCCTAACGTGTAAGTTACCTGCTTCTTTTTGGCCAAGAGACGGAGGCTGTCACGATGGTTCACGTCGTTAAGGTACTATATATTCAATAGCATATTTTTTTTACATAAATATATTCATGGTTATATATATAAGCGATGAATTATATTGATAAACTTTTTTTCTTATAAATTTATAAATTACAATAAGTCTGAATAGTTATATATCAATTAAAAGTACTGTTTGATCAGTATAGATTGTAAGTTTGTAAGAAAAAAAATTTGTCAATATAATATTTTTCTGTATATAATAAGAAATTTCTTTTACTTTACAATGGTATTAAAAATATAATTAAAATAATTGATAACTTAATTATATATAGTGACATATATTTAATCCGAAAGCAACAATGAAACTGGAGATTATTTCAAATGCGA
This sequence comes from Gastrolobium bilobum, assembly GCF_033153095.1. Classification (NCBI taxonomy): domain Eukaryota; kingdom Viridiplantae; phylum Streptophyta; class Magnoliopsida; order Fabales; family Fabaceae; genus Gastrolobium; species Gastrolobium bilobum. Next base: position 49,313 of record NW_026899907.1, read on the forward strand.
TGGTTGTATCTTTGGCAAAATGGCAAGAGCAAGGGCGGTGAGGCTTGTGAATAAGAATTCAATGCCTTCCACGGAAAATATATGTGGTTTACCCGAAAAAAAATCAACGGTGGGCGTGCATTGAGGAGTGTCTGACACTTTTCTTTTTACATTAAGCGAGTGTCCAATCATCATTAACGCTCTGTTTAATTTTTCTATACCAAGTATTATTTTCTGTTAAGGGTGCAATTTCTGTTCATCTTCATAACATTCACATATTACGTATAATTGAAATTATTAATGATAATTTTATTTAGAAATAGTTAAATAAAATCTTTTAGTAAATAAATGGAAAATGGTAACTGTAATTTTTAGGTGTCAAAAATATAATCTCCCATATGTTGCACAATACATGTACATGTACAAGTATATAAATATACTGATAGAAATGGTATGTTTTTCATTCTTATAATGGTTCAATACTACATGCTTATAGGTATGATAATTTCAATCGTTGTGCTTATCAAGGTGAATGTAATGAGTAGTGGATTGTTTAGCTTAAAATGGTAGGACAAGTGATCTTTGATATATATGAATTGAGTAGTATCCGATTTTATTTCTTCACTGGTGGACTATGATTTAGTTCATCAACTAAATTATCTTTCAGATTAAAAAACAAAAAAACTTTTTTTTTTTTTTTTTGTCAAGCTCTTGTAAAGGGGAATCAAGTGTTTTTTTTTTATACCCTGCAGGAAGGGTAATCAAGACAAGCATGTTGTAAAGACACAACCGAATTATTAATACCTACCTTGTCCAATTACATAAAATTCATTTGGCCTGAACTTCCATTTTTTTTTTTTCTTGGACAACGAAACTTAAAATTTTAATTTGAATACGTTTACCACTCAATCAAAGTAAACAGATAGTTTCACTTCATTTGTCAAGACTTGGTCCTCCAATAATCGCTATAATTCTAACTGGACCACCACTGATTCTGTAGAGTCTTCATTTAAAAATTGAACCATACGTTACACAAAATATTCTACAGTGACCAAGACAATTTAAGACTTGAATAATTTTCTACCCTAACTTCTCTTGGAACTCCAACCTTAATAAATAAGGAAAATACCTTTGACAACACTTCTCATTGAAGTTGAAGTCCACCATAGTTTTTCTCTGTTCTCCCTGTTCCATCTTTAATTGCTCTTCACTCTCTACAACCACTCCCACTACATGGCCTCCTTCACCTAGTGAATTTAGCTTACTAAAGTTTTTTCAGGGTCAAGTGCCATGTCTTCTCTCTAAACCCTTGTATTACTCATTCCTAATACTCTACTCAGGTGATATATTTAAGATCAAAGAGAAACCCATTTGTCTGTTGAATCTTGTATGGATTTTGTAAGCAAAAGACACCTGATTCATGTGTTACATATGTCACAAGATCTTCCCCCCAGCATAAGTCATCCCCATTTGGGTGTACATCCTTCTAGTACAAGTTTTCCCATTATAGGAATCATTGTAATAGGAATACTGGCTACTTCTTTCTTGCTTATGAGCTACTACATCTTTGTGATCAAGTGCTGCCTCCATTGGCACATTGTTGATCATGTTAGAGGTTTTTCTCTATCAAGCAGACATGAAGAGCCTTCTGCAGCATACTCACCAGCATCAGAGCCCAGAGGACTAGAGGAAACAGTGATTCGGTTAATCCCGGTGATTCATTACAAGACAGAAGGAAACACAGACTTTGGTGAAAGAAGCTTATGTGAATGTGCAGTTTGCTTGAATGAGTTTCAAGAAGATGAGAAGCTCAGGGTCATACCAAATTGTAGCCATATCTTTCATATTGATTGCATAGATGTTTGGCTTCAAAACAATGCCAATTGCCCACTTTGTAGAAGAAGCATTTCCTTGACAAGCCAAACCCATGTTGATGATCAGCTTCTCACTCCAAGGCCTTCCCCTCGGGATCATAGCACACATGTTGAAAACCTCATTGGTGGTGATGATTTTGTTGTGATTGATTTGGATAATGAACATGATACAGACCAAAACTTGCAAGGAAGACAAGAAGAAAGAGGTCCTATTAGTCCTTCACAGAGGAAGTTTGAGCAAAGAATTGTTCAGAAGAAAGCAAGGAAGCTTCATAAAGTGATAAGCATGGGAGATGAATGTATAAGTGTTAGAGCCAAAGATGGTCCTCAATCAGTTCAACCCATCAGGAGGTCCTTTTCCATGGATTCATCAGTGGACAGAAAGTTCTATCTGCCAGTTCAACAGTCTTTACAGCAACAGAATGAGGTCAACTCCATTGAAGTTTGTGGTGATAGTGGTAGAGTCAAGAGATCATTCTTTTCCTTTGGACATGGAAGTAGATCAAGAAGTGCTGTGCTACCTGTTTATTTGGACCCCTGAAAAAGTGAAAATTTATTCTGTCACCCCCTCCCCCCACCCTTTTCCTCATGGGTATCTCCACCCATTTGGATTAAAATTAATCCCCTCTGTGGTGTAGAACATGAAAGTTTTTATCTCTTATCCCAAGTTACTTCACCTAAGTATCGAACCAGAGACCTTTCATTTTAGCCTAGGTAGGTCTACAAGTTTTTATTTGGATGTGTGTGCTGTAAGACTGATAAATTAGATGTATGAAATGAATAAGACATAGGATTGTATGTTATACTAATATAGGATTTATTATTATTTTAGAACCATAATTTGATATTTATGTTTGTATAATTACATGGGATTGAGGTCATGTCCAGTTTGTTTCTAATGGACTGAAACTATGATTATGAGTATCATTGCTGAAATCAGCACATAATTGCTTATTTCTCAAGAAACCTTCTCCCACTATTGATAAAATTAAGTTATCCCATTTCTTATTCAAGCAATATCTAACGACAGACAAAGAAATCTGGCTTTAAAGAAAAGTTTTAGTAGCAAATTAAACAATAGAAATGGAAAAATCGACCATTTACCGAAAAGGAGAATCCAAGGTCTAAAGGTGTCCCATCTTTGATTTTCTATAAAAAGAAGTGGACCCTTTTCCGTTGATAAAATCAGATACTATCCACCATATTTATATTTCTGTATATATTACTGTGTGTTTAGGGAGGTAGGTATATAGAAGAAAAAAATTGATCAAATTTGACATCCGTTTCCAGCAGCTTGTAAGAATCGGCCATTACTTTGTGCTTGAAATATTTTATACCACTAAAGTGGTAGATAGTTCGTCTTTGATATAATTTTTTCTCAAACCAAAATTTGGCAGCATATACTTTTTTAGTGTCTATGCGGCAAAAATTATCTCATGTAATATGATAAATGTATTTTTTTAAAAAGGATTATTGTTTCTCGTATTGTAGAAGATAATTTTATCTACTACACACATATAAAAGTGTACGAGACTTATATGGAATCTTATGAAGAGAAGAGACAAAAAAATATTGCATAAACCTCATATACTTTATATGAATGTAAAAGAGATAAAATTATCTCATATATCATGAAAAACATTGATTCATTTTTTAATTAGGTTAACTTCAATGACGGAGTCAACTCTTCTTGCATCAGCTTTCACTTCAAAATAACGATGAAACAAACACTGGGAACTTTGTCTGAATGAAGTCCTCCAAAGACGGTTGACTCCGAGGTCCACATGAGGTTACACGCCTGGACTCTTGTTGGTCCACATGTCCATACAAAGATGACTTTGGGAATTGTACAGTTTTGGAGGATTAAAGTCTTCTTTCTTGTAGATTTTTAGATAACTTGGTCTGGAGTATCTTTCACGGAAGGCCTTGAGAGAAGGTATTACTAGCGCATTATGGAGGCTCGCATTAAAAATTTATGCCTAGAGTGTGATAGATGTCAATGACACTATTTTATACAGTGCCCCGTCACATTAACATAAAATCATCTTGGCTTCCAGCAGGTTTTCCTAGGGGGCAACAGGCATAATTAAAATATTTTATCAAATGAATTGATTGAAGCTGAATCACTAGCTACCATTACTTCGGCCATAGCAGAATTCACCTACGGCAATATAATTGTTACGAGGCCAGGGCCAATGGCAGGGAGTACATTATCAGTGGAACAAATAGACTCGACATTATGATTTAATTCAAAATCTTAAGACATTAAAATTATGGATCTTTTCATTTATATGATCTCCATTTAGTATATTCTTAACCAATTTGAGATTTCACCAGTCACATTTGAATACTCATAACATTCTCATCCTCAAATGTGAGTCACAAGTTCAACATTTGCTCCCTTTCAAGCGAAAACTTTTTGGAATATTTATAGGATTACCAAGAATCAACAGTTGGCTCCACAGCATGCAATTGAGGTAAACTTTTAAATGGGAATAAATAAGGTCGCATAGTGCAACTACCACATTTTCAATCTTATGTATGGTTTATCATTTCACATGACACCTATGTATCCTTTAACAAGTTAGATGTCATCCATATGGTTTTGGATCCACGTAATGGGTCCCACATGCTTTAGGAAATATTGAGCTTTTTCCACTAAAGGTAAACTCTCTAAAAAAAAAACGAGTTAAACTCCACAAGTACACACTTCTAAAACCCTAACTTTCTTGTTGCCATTGTGCATACACAATATCCTCTTTTGGCTTCAAGCCTTTATTGTGCATAATGATCCACCAACCCTTGTATAATGACCCTATCTATTAAGTCTTGAAGGAAAATGATGATTATTAGGTTAATCAGTAAGTTTTGCTAATTCTGAAGTAAGTAAGCTTCTAATGTAAGTTTTGATGAATAAATCATGTAAATGACATGATAATGAGTATCAAGATATAATTCATGTCAAACAAGTTAATTAGTACCCAAATAATATTATTAGAAAAGTTTGGGTTGAAAAATATAATTATGTAATAGTTTAGGGGCCATGTTGTAATTTAGCAAAACTTGGCCTAAACTTAATTCAGATGATATAATTAAATACTTTATTAAATTTTATGATATATAAGTGGTATTAGATTATATTAATTATGATTAGATTAATTAAAATAAATAAGTCAAGGTTACTGAAAAATTGTAACCAATTAGAATGCAAATAAATGATTAAAGTCAATATTTGAAGCTTAGCCACCAAACCTTCTTATTTCTTGGCCATCAAGTCGGATTTTTGGCTTCTTAAAGGCTCAAAAAAATGCAGCTCTTTCCCCTTCCTCTTCATGCAAGGCCGCAAGCTCCAATAGAGAAAGAACAAGCAATATACATCCAATTCTATTCATCTTTTGCATAAAACCTATTTCACTAGTATATGATCTTGTGATCATAACCCCCATCTTAAATCATGATTTGAGGATGAAATGAGAGAGTTATTCCCTCTCCAAGTTTTGACCTTATTGCTGCCAAGTGAAGAAGATGGGTCATTTAATGGTTCTTTGGTTCAAGAATGTAGTTTAGGTCCTTGTTAGCCTTTTTAAGGTAAGAAAACCTAATTCCTATGGTTGGAAAATATGATTTAAAGCCTTGAATCTTCTTAAATTTCGACGAACCTTCGTGAACTTCTACGGTCTTGTGTTGCGTAATCGGCAAGTGTACCGATTGTACCAAGTAATAAGTTGATGAGTAGAGTATCATCTCCACGAGAATTGAGGCACCGAATTTATTATAAATATTCCTCTCTTGTTGGATTAATAAAATTAATTTAAGAACAATTGTGGTTTGCGAAAAATGGGAACAATTCAAAAAAGTGTAAATAATTCAAATATTCTTTTAAAACTCAAGAACAACAGATTAAAGGTTGAGAAGATAATTGAGAAAATATTGCGGTAAAGAGACGTCAACACATTTATGATCCCCACCTCATAACCTGAATGAACGTTTACATTTAATTATGCAATTGATCAAACGATTCACTATCTTTTATTTGATTGGTTGAGCCCTAATTCCTTAATGACTTTAACCTTATTAACTCTATTAGAATCATAATCCCTTAGGAATTACTTTTTAAGTTAAGCCCTTCTAATAAGTAAATCTTTCACGTTTGCGATTCATGTAGCCTATCCTTTACCTATTTTCAGCCAAAGCTTGGGAAAATCATGAAGTTAAGTGTTTGATGTTAAAATGAATATGGATTATGTTAATTGGATGTTGAATTAATAGAGAAAACTAGTTGAAAATGCAAAGGAATCCATGTTTACTTCAAGAAGGCAGCCATTAAGAGTTAAAATAATTGGAATGTTTTATTTTGTGAAAATGAAAGGTATTTAATGTATTTAATACATGATAAAGCTAAAGGGAACTTGTAATTGTTAGAAGAAGTTTGAAAAGATAGGTTCCTTTGAAAATTCCAATTCGACCATGACTTGAAAGAATTAGCTAAGAGTTTTGTAAATTGTGTTTGATGTTTGTGACATGAAATTGAGTATAGTTCAAGTATGTTAAATTTGTTTAAAACTAATTTAGTATGAAGTTTCTTGGTGAATCTTTTAGGTTACAATTCGGCCTTATAGGTTGTTTTTATAGGGTTAATTAAGTTAAGGGTATAATTGTTGACTTTTAATGAAATAATTAAGACTTGTGTCTTGGCATGAATTGATCCTTGAAAGAATTGGATTGATAATGTGTAACACCATCTTTAAATTTGAATTTAACACTTCAAAGTGTTGATTTCGTGGAGTTTAAGTTAAGTTTGTGTAGTCATTGATGGTGACTGTATTCATTTATAATAGTGAACAATCAAGTGAACAAGTGAAAGAAAATCATTTGAATGATTAGTTCTAGGATTTCAAACAAAGTTTGACAGGAAAGCTCATATTCAGGTAAACTCTTGGTTTTGGAGTTTTCTTCTATCTTGTTGTTCCACCAAAATCCAGTGGGGTGATGATTTGGATATTTGTATCTGTTAGATGCTTGGTATAGTTGCATCCATATAGGTTATGTTTGTGATTATGTGATATTTATTCTGATGATATGTCTATTTGGATATGATATGTATGTCTGTGTGTGTGTATTCTGGTTCTTGGCCAATAAACATTATGTTATGCCATGAGTGCATCTGGTGCTCGATTGACTCTGGTTACTCCGTAAGAACTTGTGTTCCTAGAGATTCAGTCTAGACGATTAGTGTAGAGATTTTAACTACATGATTGTCGTATATTTAGTTATGCTATATGATGTATGCTATGCTTTATATCTGACCTTTCATGCAGGAAGCAAACTCGAGGGTGGAGACTACTCCAAAAACCTTGGGTTTACTGAGATGGTTGTATCTCACCCAGTTTGGGGATTACAGTTCAAGTACTCTAGCAACCATGGAAGAGCCTTCTCAAAGCAAGAAGCCTGTACAGGGAGGCTAGTATGATGGAGCTGGATTAGTTATTGATAATTATGGATTTATGCATCTGTATATGTATACGTCGAGGCATGACAGTGATCGTGCATATGTATTTCTGATATCTACTTTGAGGCATGTGTAGCCTTGTACATGGTATATATTGGATATTAGTTTCTGTATGTTTGTTTGATATCTTTAATGGCACAGAGCCACAACACAGTACATGATGTATCTCAGATATATGTTTTATATTATGTATATTATCTGTCTGGATTTTTTGGATTACAGGTACTGTAAAATGTGGGATTTTATTCCCTAGATAGTCCATATTACAGTTGTTATGTTGTCCGTTTTCCACTGTCTGGAATGGTACAAGTTACTATATTTGGATAGTAAAATACTATTAATTACTGTTACAGAAATAATAAGTAAGAAACTTGTGCAAGTATGAGACTGTACAGTTTAAAAATAAATTACACATGGTAATACGTAAATTTATATAATAAGGAAAAAGTTAATTCGCCCATTTATTTTTAAATAAATTCTTTCGATTTATCATTATTAAATGATGCGCCTTTGTACCGTATGTTAACAAACTGACTGCAAATAGGGTGTTACACCTTGCGACTCCATTAGTCCTCAAACCCTATATTAACTAGGATCCGATTAGATCGAATACATATGATCTTTAGCAACCTGAGATGATGATACTAATACGGATAGACTTTAAGTTGCATTTACATATTAAATGACAACACAAACAAAACAATGTTCTTGGGTCCCTAAAACGCACCGTTCAACAAAATAATGAGGGGCAAAATAACGTCATATTTATGATTTGTGACATTTATATTTAATTTTAAAATATTGGATATAATTTTTAATATGAAATATTTGATTTAAAATAATGAGATTTGATAATTTTATTTATCATCGAAAATGAATTGATTTCTTAACATAACCTAAACCATATGTAACATATGTAGGTCTTTGTCTACCAGGCATAGCATTTAAATTCTCCCTAACACATGTAAACTTTTCTAAATCATCATTAAATATTTTGATTTCATCTTTAAAATTTTCACATGTAGAACATGATGTAGATGACGAAGATGCACAGTTAAATCTAGATAAGCACCTAAGACAAGTAGCTCAGCATCCAACAACTTTAAAGTTTCATTTTCATCTTTCAAATCATCAAGTTGTTCATTAAGAGAAGCTACTTGTTTAAGCAAGTCATCATTATGCTTTCTAACTAGTCTAAGGTTCTTAGCGGATTCCATAACTTCATCATGTATTTCTTTAAAAGCATTTCTCAATTCATTATAGGAAAGGTCATAGGATGAACATATAGAATTTATCTCACTTACATCATCCTCCTCCTTTGCCATCAAACAAAGGTTAGCTTCCTCTTCACTTGTTGAGGAACTTGAGCTTGATAAGTCTTCATCCCATGCCATGTAAGCTTTCCTTTCTTCTTTCCTTTACTACACTTATTGTCACTTTTGGGCTTAGTTTGAAGTGTAGGACAATCACTCCTATATGGCATTGTTTCCCACATTCAAAACAAGTGACTTGAGCATTGGAAGTGCTAGAATCTCTTTTTTGCTTTCCTTAGATAACACATTGCTTTGCTCTTTGAAGGTTCCTCTTTTTGAAGAATTTTCCATACTTTTTAATGAAAAATTGCATTTCATCCATATCAATGTCCTCCTTATTTGATTCATCTTTTTTAATTTTCTTGGAGGTAGTGGACTTGAGAGCAACACTTTCAGTCTTCTTTTTGGCTCGACCTCTCAAAGCATGACTTTTCATCTTAAATTCATATTCTTGGAGCTTTCCAAAAAGTGTAGCAATATGCACTGTGTCAAGGTCCTTGGACTCATAGATGGCCGAAACTTTGGCATCCCACTCCTTGGTCATGCACCTCAAAGTTTTGTTGATAAGATGCTCATCATTGTAATGGACACCTAAAGCATTCAAACTTATAATGTTGTGAGTAAAATATTTTTGCAAATCATACACACTATCATCATCAAGGATTTCAAAAGTTTCAAATTCTCTAGTGAGTGCATTTTGTTTTGACCTCTTAACCTCATTAGTACTTTCATGTGTGATCTCTTGCACTTTTCACATTTCCTTAGCGGTCTTACAAGGGAAAATTTTTAAATACTAATATCTTCCTAGAGCAGTTGTAATCAAATTCTTAGCCTTATCATTCTATTGAGCTTCCTTTAACTCTTAATCACTAAAATCCTTAACTTTCTTTGAAACCCTTTGTCCTTAAATCTTCACATCCGCATCATACTAGATATATGTCCAAAAGTCCATTTGTTAAATGCAATTATTATGGAAGAAAAGGACATAATGCTTACCATTGCAAGTATAGAAAAAATGTGAAAGGTTACAAGCAAATTTGGGTAGTAAAAGGCATTTTTCCCTTACTATTTTCAAATAATGGGCTGTTGTCCAAGCTTAACCTAAATGGACCCAAAAGCCTTTAGGTATCAAAAGTCAAGTAAATCCATTTGTCTTGTAGGTACAAGTGTGCTTGAAGGCTAAAAGCATTAGGTGGTACCTTGATAGTGGATGTTCCAAGCATATGATCAGAGATGTAACTAGATTCTTTTTAATTATCATGAGACAACATGGATATGTTACTTATGGAGACAACAACAAAGGCAAGATACTAGGAATTAGCAAAATTGGTAATACTTCTACTACTCTAATTGAATATGTGCTTTTGGTAAAAAGATATGAAATATAATTTATTTAGTATTAGCCTTCTATGTGATAAACAATTTAAAATAGACTTTGATTCCATGACATGTCATATTAATAGTTTGCTTGATGGTGAAGTTAAATTTGCTGGTCATGGAGTTGATAATGTGTATATATGTTTGATATCGATGTTTGTTCTTCAAGTGATGTTACATGCTTAATTAGTAAAAGTGATGAAACTTGGTTGTGGCATACGCGTGACACGAGCTGTCGAACTCGCGCAAATTAAAAATTATTTTTTTATTAGGGTTCAAAAAATTTGTAGTAAAGTGGAAACCCTAAGTCGTCTCTCAAGGAAACTGTTTTGTGTAACACCCCGTGTATACTCGGAATATTAACATTACATCGTATTAAGCGGTGCTTAATTAAAAATGCGGAATATTCTTTTTCTTTTCAATTATGACGTCATTATCAATTACCAACTTGATTACTTAATCAATTTCATAAAATATCGTCTGTATGTAAAAATGCAATAAGACATCTACTGAAATACCTCAATATATAGATAAAGTGTGTATCTAAATCACGACATTACATCAAGTAATCCGGACAATATCCTGATACATTATTACAACTCCAAAAGACTTAAGACATAATCAAGACATAATAATACTATGTGTCATGGACAATCTCCATGCTCACCAAATAAACATAGTAAACAACAAGTCTCAACATCAAACTCAAAACATAAACTGAAGCTATAAGCATATAAGCAGCATGCAAATCCAGCATCCAATCATGTCAGCATAATATAACAGCAATCTAACTCAGCTCCGGCCTCCTGCCGCCTGAGGTCTCAACATTACCTGACCCTGAAATAAGCATTCTCCAAACGTGGGGTGAGATCTCTAAACTAGAAATCTCAGTAAGACAAGGGGTCCTCAAGGATCTTCCACCCCAATCTCACTTACATGTGCAATATAAGTTCAAAAAGCATTTATATCATTATCAGTTCCAAAACTATGTAGTGCAACAGATATCTATGGCATGTGTGTAATCACTATCTACTGGCCAAAGAAATGTAGGAATACGTCTATTCCCTACATGTAGTACAAGGAACACCGCTTGCACCTCACCCACAGCCTCACCCTCTTGTATGTTCTACATACTCAGGCTTACCGTATAGGTGGAACACCTCCATGCATATCAACAAGGCACTAACATACAATATCTCAACAGCATTTCCAAAACATCAAAAGCATGTAACACAGCATGCATATAACCATACCCTCATGGGACATGGTGGAACCACAACATGGCTAAACCGAGGACACGAAAGCTTACCTCTAAGCTAGCTATCCAATGCCACAAGCTCAAAGTCCAATCACAGCAGATCACAATCTGATATGGACCAAATATAAATCAATAACATGTACCACATGCATACAAATTAAAGACAACGCCTTTTCATTACGTTTTCAAGTCTTAAAGCTTCTAACAAAGCCACAGACCCTTAATCCCATGATTCTGGCTTAATCCATTAAAAACAGAAGTTCAACTTCATCAATCTAGGGTCTACAACCCCCCCCCCCCCCCAATAGCCTACTGTATGCACAGCACAGCTACTGTTCTGCGAAATCCCAGAATATCCGGATATTTCTCGGGACCATATCCGAATATGCAATATCTGGATATCTCATTGTCCATATCCGGATATGCAATATCCGAATATACAGATTCACATATCCGGATATACAATATCCAGATATCCCAAAACCCCATATCTGAATACACATATCCGGATATCATATCCGGATATCCAATATCCGGATATTCCACGGGTAGATATCCGGATATTTCACGAAAGAATGCAGTTTCTGCATTTTCGTGAAGATATCCCTTAAAGGTTCTCTTTTTACCGATTTTATACACCTAAACATGCATTTCTAGGTGTGTTAAGCCTTACCCAACAACAAGTTATCATCTTTTAACCTTAACATGCATCAAGCTTCCATTTTTAAGCCTTAAAACTCAAGTTAAAGGTTGGTACACATACCCCAGCTCAAAACAGAAAGAAAGGTTGCCCTTTGGAGCTCACAATCAGTCTCAAGCTACTGTCACAAGAGGATGCACGAAAATGGTAAGAAAGGTTGACCCTTTTGCACAAAAGATCAACACTTGGACCACCAAAAACCAAGACAAGGCTTCTTTCAACCCAACCACCAAGGTCAGCCCCCAAACAAACAAGAACAGTGGCTGATCACTCAGAAAAATGGTGTCTTCCAACCTCCCAAGGCTCACTCAAACAAGAACAAGTGTTTAGGAAGAAGGTTTTAAGAAGAAACAAGCATAAAATGATCACAAAGTCTCAAAATGGAGAATATGACAATGGAACAGTATAGGAGGTCAGCCACCAAGGAGAAACTCACGCTGGTTTTCTGTTATCTAGGGTTGTGAGCCCTTAAATGAGTATAAATAGCCTCAAGCCACTTAAACGCGCAGTATTAACTTTAATTGCTACGCTTAGCATTTTAATCCCAAACTTTGGATTATGAAACTATATAATTTTGTAAGATTTATCATATTTTTCTTATATTTTCTGAGCACCTTTCCGGTACGCGCTTTTCAAAGCCAGTACCGGTTTCTAGCACCAGTTCTCATTATTTGGACTTGAAACTCGTTTTACAAGTCCTACATATTATTCTTGTAATATCATGCACTTACTTTAATTTTCCGAGATACTTTTTCGGCACGCATTTATACTGACTAGCAGAACCGGTATCTGCACTTTTCTTCCGAAAAGTGACTTTCAGCATTCTTAATCACTTATTATGATAATTAAGCCTCATAAATAATTATTAGGGTCAATTATGAAATCATTTCCTATTTTTGCATAATTAATTAATTAAATACCTTAATTAACGGTGCGGGTTCTTACATTTTGCATATTAGAAGTGTTCATGATGGTGAGTTTAAAAACCACAAGTTTGAAGAGTTTGTGAGTAGTATGGCATAGGACACAATTTCTATTCTCTTAGTACACCTTAACAAAATGGGGTTGTTGAAAGAAAGAATAGAGTCTTAGAAGAGTTTCTTAGAGCTATGATTAGTGAAAGCAATATTCCTAAGTACTTTTGGGCTGATGCGGTTAGCACTGCTTCTTATGTAATCAACCGTACACTAATTAAGCTCATCCTTAAGAAAATCTCCTATCAACTTTACAAAGTTAAAAAGCCTAGCATTGCATATTTTCACGTGTTTGGTTGCAAATGCTATGTTTTGAATAATGGTAAGGATAACCTAGGTAAATTTGATGCTAAAGCCAATGAAGGAATATTGCTTGGTTATTCTCTTATTAGCAAAGCTTACGAAATCTATAACAAAAGATCCATGACTATTGAAGAATCCATTCATGTTGCATTTGATGAAAGTAACTCTTTCTTGCAAAGAAAGTCTTGTGATGATGATATTGTAGATACTTTGGAAGACTTGTCTTTGGAAGAAAAGGATGCTAGCAACAAGGAAACAGAAAGCAATAATGATGATCAAGGTAACCAATCTAGTGTGCAAAAAAGTGAGCAATGTTTTGCAATTGTGTACCCCTTTTATCAATCACACATTAAGCAAGTGCACGTGTCAACAAGTAATAAAGTGGATGTGTGAGTCCAGATATCGTTCCCACGAAGAAAACCATAAAATTAGGATCAATGCGAAGCAATTAAGGTAACAATGTTTATGAAAGTTTTATGAATTAAGAGCTAAGGACTAAAGTAATACTAACTATTGACTAATAACTAAAAGCAAAGTAAAAAATGAACTAAAAGTGCACTCACGAACAGAAAAGTCAAGTAACAAAGTAGATTGGGATCAATTTTCCCAATATTGCAATATCATCAGAATGCAGTAGCAATGCTATAGCAATTATCCAAACAGTAATCATAACACTAATGCATGCAAGGGCTCTCACCAACAATACATGTATATTAAGTCTCACATCTCTATGGCCAATATAATTATAAATCATTAAGTTCAAGTTCCATATAATTTTGTGGTGTGAATGATCTCTCTACCCATAATTAACCAATTAAATTAGTAAACCACAATGCTTAATAACTTTCTGAGTTCACCTATATCTCTATAGCCCAAACCCTAAGTATCTTGAAGCTCTCTCTCTCGATAAGTCAACAAGAATATAGACAAATTAAGCACTTTATTAAACAACAAAAAGGACAATCATATAGCAAAGTTTAGGCAAACTGATTACATCACATTAAGGGTACTCTATCACCCAATCCTAGGTCATACTTGAATAGAAAGAAACAACAAAGAGGGATAAAGATTCCATAAAGCTAAAATAAAACAAACAGGGGCGTTGCTGTAGCACTGCTCTCGCAGCAACCATGGGCTCCACCACCATCCATCGTATCTCAGCTGCCGGAATAGTGCAGGGATCCACCGGATTCAATGATCTCTCTATCAAACCCTAGCCTTACCCTTTGATTTGTTGGATCTCTCTCAACAACCCCTCAAAATCTCTCTAAGCGTTTCACGACTTGGATCTCTCCAAAAGCCCACCTTCTCTCTAAAAGAGAGGTTGTCCAGCCTCAAAGAGAGACTCTCCAACGTATTTTTCATGTATGTAGGCTTCCTCTTTTTATAGACTTTGATGAATTGGGCTCCAATTAGCTCTTCAAATCCATTACAAATCATGTTCAAATCTACTCTGTTTTGTTGCAGCAATGATTGAAGATACAGCTCTGCTTTGCTACAACATTGAAGATTCTTTCCTTATTTCCTGCAGATATGATTGGAGATACAGCTCTGTTTTGCTTCAGCATTGAAGATTCTTTCCTTATTTGCTGCAGATATGATTGGAGATACAGCTCTGTTTTGCTACAGCGCTGATTGGAGATTCTTTCCTTATTTGTTGCAGCTATTATTGAAGATACAACTCTGTTTTGCTGCAGCACTGATTGATTTTTTCCTTATTTGTTGCAGCTATGATTGAAGATACAACTCTGTTTTGCTGCAGCACTGAATGGAGATTCTTTCCTTATTTGCTGCAGCACTGATCAGGGACAACACATAATGCTGCTGCTTATCTTCTCCAAATCTTTCCAAATATACTTCAGATTTGCTTTGGATTTGTGCGCGTTGATTTGTGGGATATTTGATTAGGATTCTTGAAGATCCTTAAGTGATTATTCAAATCAGAATATCTATTTTCGTGCTCAGAAGCTTCCCTCCATTAATTTGGGCTTGGGTCCATAGCTTGCTGGTGATGATGTCAACCAGACATGTTGCTGACCTCATCTTCGATGCTACAGAACTTCTTTCCAATGCTACAGCACTGACCTACAATAAAATAGAAAATGAAATAAATGGTTTTTACACTCAAATTATCTTCAAATATCAACACTTAGCATATTTCTCATTCAAATCATGAAAATATAAAATTCATGCAATAATCATGTAAAATCAAGAGAATTATGCACAAGTATGGCACCAAATCATCACATATAAGCCTAAAAATAGCTCTCTTTTATAGAGTTATCAAGCAACAAGATGCAAAGTCACACCCCATGGATGCTATTATTGGAGACATTTCAAAGGGTGTCTCTACAAGAAGTTCTTTGATAAATACATGCAATCAACTAGCTTTTGTTTTTCAAGTTGAGCCCAAGACTATTGAGGAAGCTATTCAAGATGATAATTGGTGCTTACAATGCAAGAGGAGCTCAATCAATTTACAAGAATGACGTTTGGGAGCTTATCCCTAAACCAAATCATCATCAAGTAATTGGCACTAAGTGGGTATTTAGAAACAAACTTGATAAAAATGGTGTAATCACAAGGAACAGGACAAAGCTAATAGCTAAAGGTTACAATCAAGAAGAAGGAATAGACTAAGATGAAACAGTTTCCTCCGTTGCAAGACTTGAAGCTATCTGATTGCTACTTGCTTATGCTAGCATATATGATTTCAAGCTATATCAAATGAATGCCAAATTTGTGTTTTTAAATGGTTTATTCAAGAGTAGGTATATGTTCATCAACCACCAGGTTTTGAGAGATATGACTTTTCTAACCATCTATATAGGATAAAGAAGGTGTTATATGGCTTAAAACAAGCTCCAAGAGCTTGGTATGAAAGATTGAGTAAATTCCTACTTGATAATGAATTTGGAAGAGGTAAAGTAGACACTACACTGTTAATTAAAAGAAAGTATGATCATACTTTACTTGTTCAAATTTATGTTGTCGATATTATTTTCTGCTCTACTAATGAGTTTCTTTGTGAAAAGTTTGCTAAGATGATAAAAAGTGAGTTTAAAATGTCTATGATGGAAGAATTAAACTACTTACTTGGATTGCAAATAAAGCAAGAGAAAGAAGGATATTCATCAATCAAGGAAAGTATTGCAAAGAGTTACTCAAGCGTTTTGGGATGGACCAAGCTAAGCCCATAGACACTTTGATGAGCAATTCAATCTCAATTTACAAAGATAAATATGGTAAACCGGTTAAGGTAACAGAGTATAGAGCAATGTTGGTTCATTATTATAATTCACTTCTAGTAGACCGAATATTATGTTTAGAGTTTGCTTATATGCTATATATCAATCTTGTCCTAGAGAGTTTCATTTAAATGTTGTTAAAAGGATTATAGGATATGTAGTAGGCATTACATACATTGGTTTATGGAATCCCAAGGGATTCCCACCTATTTTGATTGGTTATTCCGGTTTCGATTTTGCTGATTGCGAGTTGGATAGGAAGAGTACAAGTAGTACTTGTCACTTCAAAGCATGAAGAGGTGAAGCTCCAAGCTTCCAATAATAGAGGAATGATCCTCCTTTCTTAAGCTTCAAGGTGGCGTACAAATGGGTATAACGAAGATAGGCCTTTCTCTTTGGCTCCTAGGCTTTCAAGTTGGGAGAGCTTGCTCTCCGAGGAACTTGGATGGAAGGAGATGAAGGGAGAGTGATTTCTCTCCATGCTTGGTCAAATTTTGAAGAATCTGAGAGGAAGAAAAATATGGTGTCACGATCATGAAGGGAAGAGGGAAAGAGAGAATTCTAAATAATTTAAGATGAAAGAGAAAATGAAAAGTAAAAGAGAGAGAGTCTTAGATGTTTAGAAAAATATCTAGCCTATGTAATGACCATTTTGCCCCTTTCAATTTTCTCATTTCTATAACCTAAGGCTTAAGTCATTTAAGTATGATTTTTAAGTTAAGTGGGTTCATATTGAGTATGTCACTCTTCATTCAATCCTAGGGTCTTAACAACTTTTGCACAATTATAATTTTGCGCCAAAACTTCAATATTTACACTTTTGCCCCAATTTGGGGCTTGACCCAGAAATTAAAATTTTCACCTAACTTACTCCTTTAATTACTAATTAATCTCATTTATATAAAATAATAATTTGGGTTAATATACTAAGTGTGTCGCCTCTTAGAATTCACAGGAGCTTTTTTTTTTAAACGGGACAAAGAAGAAACTTTACTTGGCAATTATTAAGAAAGAAAATATTAATTTCATTAACTATTAATATTTTGCAATATTAAATATATTATCAATTAATTTCAGTAAAAAAGGAAATAAAATATCAATTTTCCGTAACATTTGACATGTTACACCTAAATAAAATAGGAAACAGTCATGTCAACTTTAGATCCAAAAATTGTTAATTTATTTAATTATAAATATTCTTAAATATTAAATATATTATCATTTAAATAGAGTGAAAAAAATTACTTGATAATTATTAAGAAAGAAAACATTAATTTATTTAATTTTTAATATTTTTAATTATTGAACATATTATGGAAAACCCTAACGCAGCAACACCGCCGTCAGAGCTATTTCCAGAGGAGACTGACATCTTGAAGAGGAGCAAGAAGAAATACAAAGGGGGAGAGTCTTCTTTCAGCCATGATCAAACTATGGCACCATGGGAGGAAGGATGGATGGAGGAGAGGATGTCTTTTAAGGAGATGCTTATAAGGCATAATGGCGAATGAGAGATGCAAGACGAGGAGGAGGAGATACAATTGGAACAGGAGGATGAAGAATTCGAGGATGTAGATTCTGAATCAAAGGAAGGAACAAAGAATCCAGAAGTTCTTCATGTAAAGGATGGTGATGATAAAATTAATTTTAAGCTATCTGATGGCTTCAAGAAGCGTGCATGGAAGCTGTAACACCCCGTATATATCTGGTAGTGTTATCATTACATCGTATTAAGCTACGCTTAATTAAAAATACGGAATATTCTTTTTCTTTTCAATTATGACGTCATTATCAATTACCAACTTGATTACTTAATCAATTTCATAAAATATCGCCTGAATGTAAATTGCAATAAGACATCTACTGAAATACCTCAACATATAAATAATGTGAGTATCTAAATCACAGATCTACATCACGTAGTCCGGACAATATCCTGATACATTATTACTACTCCAAATAAAACTAAGACATAACTAGTCTATGTGTCATGGACAATCCTCATGCTCACCAAATCAACAGCGTCTCAACAAGATAATCATAAACATAAAATGAAGCTCAAAGCATAAAAGCAGCATGCATATCCAGCATCCAACAAGTCAGCATATAATATCATCAATATCTAACTCAGCTTCGGCCTCCTGCCGCCGGAGGTCTCAACATTACCCGAACCTGAAATAAACATTCCCCAAACGTGGGGTGAGATCTCTAAAACAGAAATCTCAGTAAGACAAGGGGTACTCAAGAATCTTCCACCCCAAGCTCACTTACATGTGCAATATAAGTTCTAAAAGCATTTATATCAATATCAGTTCCAAAACTATGCAGTGCAACAGATATTCATGCAATGTGTGTTTATCACTATTCTACTGGCTAGAGAAATGCAGGAATATGTCTATACCTACATGTAGTACAAGGAACACCGCTTGCACCTCACCCACAACCTCACCATCTTGTATGTACCACATACTCAGGCTTACCGTATAGGTGGAACACCACATGCATATCATAAAGGCACTAGCATATAACAGCTCAACAGCATTTCCAAAACATCAAAAGCATGTAACACAGAATGCATACAACCATACTCCTATGGGACATGGTGGAACCACAACATGGCTAAACCGAGGACACGAAAGCTTACCTTGCAAGCTAACACCCAAAGCCAAGAGTCCACAGCTCAAAGTCCAAACACAGCAGATTCACAATCTGTTATGGACCAATAATATATCAATAAACATGCACCGCAAGCATACAATATTAAGACAACTCCTTTCCATTACGTTTTACGTCTTAAGGCTTCACACAAGCCATAAGCCCTTAATCACATGATTCTGACTTAGTTCCTTAATTACAGAAGTTCAACTTCATCAATCTAGGGTCCACAAACCCCCAATAGCCTACTGTACACACAGCACAGCTACTGTTCTACGAAATCCCAGAATATCCGGATATTCCTCGGGGCATATCCGGATATCCAATATCCGGATATCCATGTGGCAATATCCGGATATCCAGATTCCCATATCCGGATATCAATATCCGGATACACATATACGGATATCAATATCCGGATATTTCACGAGCAAATATCCGGATATTTCGCGACAGAATGCAGTTTCTGCATTTCGCGAAGATATCCTTCCAATGTTGGGTTTTTACTGATTTTAGACACTTAAGCATGCATTTCTAAGTGTGTTAAACATTTCCCAACATTAAGTTATCATCTTTTAACCTTTACATGCATCAAGGTTCCATTTTTAGACACTTAAACTCAAGTTCAATGATAGAACCACTTACCCAAGCTTGAAACAGAACCAAGAGGTGCTCTTGGAGCTCTCCAACAAGCCTCAAAGTTCAGACCACACAAGGACACGAAAATGGAGCAACAAGTCTAGGTTTTTCTTCACAAAAGTTCACACTTTAAGCTCAAAATACCACTTCCAAGCTCCCACAAACCAACTCTCAAAGTCAGCACCTCCTCACCCTCAACCAGAAGCTACAACTCAGCAAGGAAGTCACTCACAACCTCACAAGACCAACCCACCCAAGGTGGTGGTGTTTAGAGATGAAGAGATGGTGTAAAGGTGACAACTTGGAGCAATAAATGGAGTAAGAAGGCAATGGAACAGTAGCACTAGTCCAGCCCCTCCAAAAGAGTCACGTAGCAGCTGGTGGTTATCTAGGGTTTTGTGCAAAATGCACTTATATAGTCACTTAAGAATAAAACACACAGTATTAACTTTAATTGCTACGCTTAACATTTTAAACCCAAACTTTGGATTCTTAAACTATTCAATTTTACAAGAATTGTCATATTTTTATTATATTTTTGGGAGCAACTTTTCGGTACCCGCTTTTCATAGCCAGTATCAGTTTCTGGCACCAGCTCTCACTATTTTGACTTGAAACTCGTTTTACAAGTCCTACATATTATTGTAGTAATTATCATGCACTTATTATAATTTTCCGGAATACTTTTCCGGTACGCATTTATACCGACTAGCAGAATCGGTATCTGCATTTTTCTTCTGAAAAGCGACTTTCAGCATTCTTAATCACTTATCATAATTATTAAAGCCTCTTAATAATTATTAGGGTCAATTATGGAATCATTTCCCAGTTTAACATAATTAATTACTTAATTTCCTTAATTAACGGTGCAGGTTCTTACATTCGCCCCACCTTTTTAGGATTTTGTCCTCAAAATCAGAAAATATACCTGTTTCGAAACTCGGGGTACTGCCGGAGAAGCTCGTCCTCACGCTCCCAAGTACACTCTTCAAGAGTTCTTCGGTCCATTGCACTTTGACCATCAGAATGATCTTGCTCCTCAACTACTTCTCGCCACAATCGAGAATCTTGCGTGGTCCGACGGGAGTCTTTAGGTTCTCCAAACGTCCTCATCATCAGGTTGCACCACGTGCGACAGATCTGCTATGTACTTCCGAAGCTGAGACACGTGAAACGCGTCTTGGGTGCTGTCCAAGTTCGGAGGCAAGGCAACCGGTAGGCAACAGGTCCTACTCTACCACGTAACTGGTGTGGCCCAGAATCGCGGGCTCAGTTTCCTCACTGCGACTGCCCAAACAACACCGGTGACAGTGAAAGTTTCACAAATACGTGCTCACCCTTACTGAACTCCAGTGGACGATGCTTGACATCATAGTAACTCGTCTGGAGATTCTGCGCCTACCTCATCTTCTCTCTGATGATCTGAATTTGATGGGCAGTAAATTGGACAAGGTCCAAGCCAAACAACTCTTTATCTCCAACCTCAGACCAACAGGTAGGAGTTCTACACCTCCTACCAAACAGCGCCTCACAGGGTTCCATGCCCAGGCTAGCAAGCAAAAACACAATTGCACAAAACTCAACTGATGCCAGGTACCTATCCCATGCTGAGCCCTGCCCCAAAGTGCAAACTCTCAGCATGTCCTCCAAGATCTGGATGGCCCGCTCGGTCTGTCCAACATTCTGAGGGTGATAGGCTGTACTCAGTCTCAACTGAGTTCCAAAAGCTCTACGCAGTGCCTCCTAGAACCGAGATGTGAACTTCGGGTCTCTATCGCAGAAGATACTCTTGGGCACCCCGTAAAGCCTCACGATCTCGCTAACACACAGTTAGGCCAACTGCTCTGAAGAAAAGCTCACCTTTACCAGAAGAAAGTGGGCAGACTTTGAAAATCTGCCCACGATGACCCAAAATAGTCACAGCCAGCCTGAGTCTTAGGCAAACCCACAACGAAGTCCATGGAAATGCTCTCCCATTTCCATTTCGGAATCTCAAGAGGATGAAGCTTACCAGACGGCTTCTGGTGTTCTATCTTCACCTTCTGGCAAATCAAACACTTGGACACATACACAGCTAAGTCATTCTTCATTCATGGCCACCAAAAAATTTCTCTTCAAGTCTTGATACATCTTTGTCGCACCAGGGTGGATAGTAAATTGGCCCTTATGGGCCTCTGCCATAACCTCTTCGGTCAAAAGACCTCGAGGAACCAACAATCCGCTTCTGAAACAACAGAAGTACATCCTCATTCCAAGACACACCGTCCTAGTTCTTCACGTAGTCCAGGCACTCTCTCTGCACTTGCGCCTCTTGGATCTTCTCCGTGAGCTCATTCTTGACTCTCACATTCTCCATCTCGAGAAGTGCACCCCCAACAAAGAGGTCACAGACAAAACTCGAAGTTTCACAATGACATCAAAAACGTCATTCAATTCTCTAGGATCACCAGTCACTCTCTCAATAGAGGTGACCTAACCCCACAACTCAAAAATCCACACAAAACTCGAGTGAGTTTGGTCCTATTCCATGACTCTAACATCGAAGTCTCACAATTTGATAAATCATTATTTTCAAAATAATTTTATATTCCTTTCACCATGAGAGTTCATAATCAAGTTCATTTCAACTCATACATGTTAGTTAGCATGCTAATTCACACAGTAACGTACCTTAGTTCACGTACACCTGCAAAATTTTAAATCATAATAACATAATAGTTCGAATACTATAAACACAGTATACCTCAAATTTCCATGGCATTTGCAAAATCGAAACTCAATTAAAGGTGAAATGACATTGATACATTACAACAATCTATCGTACTCATTTCATGCTTAACACTATCCATGATGTTAACATGCGAACAACTTATGAAGTATATCAATAATCAATATAACAACCTAGAGTCATGGAGACCACTCAACTCACCAGTACTACTTGTACATGCATAAGCCTCGCATATACAAGATCATGCGTGGCCTTTGCCACAAATTTCAAGTGTTACACACTCAGTTTACCTGAAGAGAATTTCAAATACTCACACAGAGCACCATCACGCTTAAGTAATGGCGTAAGACATATTGCCTCAAAAACAACATGACTGGTGCTTCCCAAGGGGACACGCTCAGTCGGATGAAGTCTTTCGCCGAAAGACCCTAAGAACGCTACTTTAACTCAGCCAACTCTAGTGGCGACATACGGTATGGAGCTAATAACAAGCCCCACACCAGGCAGCGATTCAATAGAGAACTCTATCTCCCTCTGAGGAGGAAACTCAGGAATCTCCTCCGGAAATACTCCGAGGAATTCCCTCACCACAGGAATGCCAGTGATATCCTTCTGTGTCCCACTCACCAAACCTCCCAACATGACATAACCAATGTCCCTGCTCACAAGGATCTCCTAGCCCGTAGCAATAAAAGGCGAAGAACTGGATGTGGAATCACACGGAGACATCACCACTCGCCAGGCACAACAATCAATCATAACACAATACTTGGACAACTAATCCATGCCAAGGATGATTTCCAAATTCGCCATCGGCAATCCTATCAGATCTATCGAGAAGTCATGGCCATCCCACTGAAACACGACATCTCGATGTACAGAGGTAACATCACACTTTTCTCCCGTGGCGGTAGTCACCCGCAACGGTGGAGAAAGCACAGCAATGGGCAACTCAAGCCCCAAAGCAATCGGGGTAGCAACAAAGGAATTCGTAGCCCCAGAGTCAAACAAGACATCAACACAAGTACCACCAATGGTAACAGTACCTCTAACAAGGTTCGGAGCTCGATCCGACTGCTGACGATCCAGAGTATAAACTCTCCCAGAAGATGGTGGCACTGCCGGTGCCGAAGTAGGTGGAAGGGGAACCATCTGTAGCGGCACTGCCTGAACTGCAGCCGCTCTCGCTGTCGCCGACGGACAATCTCTAGAGAAGTGGCCCTCCTTGCCACACTGAAATGCAGGAATATGTCTATACCTACATGTAGTACAAGGAACACCACTTGCACCTCACCCACAGCCTCACCATCTTGTATGTACCATATACTCAGGCTTACCGTATAGGTGGAACACCACATGCATATCATAAAGGCACTAGCATATAACAGCTCAACAGCATTTCCAAAACATCAAAAGCATGTAACACAGGATGCATATAACCATACCCCCATGGGACATGGTGGAACCACAACATGGCTAAACCGAGGACACGAAAGCTTACCTTGCAAGCTAACACCCAAAGCCAAGAGTCCACAGCTCAAAGTCCAAACACAGCAGATTCACAATCTGTTATGGACCAATAATATATCATTAAACATGCACAGCAAGCATACAATATTAAGACAACGCCTTTCCATTACGTTTTACGTCTTAAGGCTTCACACAAGCCATAAGCCCTTAATCACATGATTCTGACTTAGTTCCTTAATTATAGAAGTTCAACTTCATCAATCTAGGGTCCACAAACCCCCAATAGCCTACTGTACACATAGCACAGCTATTGTTCTACGAAATCCCAGAATATCTGGATATTCCTCGGGGCATGTCCGGATATCCAATATCCGGATATCCATCTGGCAATATCTGGATATCCAGATTCCCATATTCGGATATCAATATCCGGATATTTCACGAGCAAATATCCGAATATTTCGCGACAGAATGCAGTTTCTGCATTTCGCGAAGATATCCTTCCAAGGTTGGGTTTTTACTATTTTAGACACTTAAGCATGCATTTCTAAGTGTGTTAAGCATTTCCCAACATTAAGTTATCATCTTTTAACCTTTACATGCATCAAGGTTCCATTTTTAGACACTTAAACTCAAGTTCAATGATAGAACCACTTACCCAAGCTTGAAACAGAACCAAGAGGTGCTCTTGGAGCTCTCCAACAAGCCTCAAAGTTCAGACCACACAAGGACACGAAAATGGAGCAATAAGTCTAGGTTTTTCTTCACAAAGGTTCACACTTGAAGCTCAAAATACCACTTCCAAGCTCCCACAAACAACCTCTCAAAGTCAGCACCTCCTCACCCTCAACCAGAAGCTACAACTCAGCAAGGAAGTCACTCACAACCTCACAAGACCAACCCACCCAAGGAGGTGGTGTTTAGAGATGAAGAGATGGTGTAAAGGTGACAACTTGGAGCATGAAATGGAGTAAGAAGGCAATGGAACAGTAGCACTAGTCCAGCCCCTCCAAAAGAGTCATGTAGCAGCTGGTGGTTATCTAGGGTTTTGTGCAAAATGCACTTATATAGCCACTTAAGAATAAAACACATAGTATTAACTTTAATTGCTAAGCTTAGCATTTTAAACCCAAACTTTGGATTCTTAACCTACTCAATTTTACAAGAATTGTCATATTTTTATTATATTTTTCGGAGCACCTTTCCGATACACGCTTTTCATAGCCAGTAACAGTTTCTGGCACCAGTTCTCATTATTTTGACTTGAAACTCGTTTTACAAGTCCTACATATTATTCTAGTAATTATCATACACTTATTATAATTTTCCGGGATACTTTTTCGGTACGCATTTATACCAACTAGCAGAACCGGTATCTGCACTTTTCTTCCAAAAAACGACTTTCAGCATTCTTAATCACTTATCATAATTATTAAAGCCTCTTAATAATTATTAGGGTCAATTATGGAATCATTTCCTAATTTAACATAATTAATTACTTAATTTCCTTAATTAACGGTGCGGGTTCTTACATCCACTCCACCTTTTTAGGATTTTGTCCTCAAAATCAGAAAACATACATGTCTCGAAACTCGGGGTATTGCCGGAGAAGCTCGTCCTCACGCTCCCAAGTACACTCCTCAGGAGTTCTTCCGGTCCATTGCACTTTGACCATCAGAATGATCTTGCTCCTCAACTGCTTCTCGCCACGATCGAGAATCTTGAGTGGTCCGACGGGAGTCTTTAGGTTCTCCGAACTTCCTCATCATCAGGTTGCACCACGTGCGACGGATCTGCTATGTACTTCCGAAGCTGAGACACGTGAAACGCGTCTTGGGTGCTGTCCAAGTTCGGAGGCAAGGCAACCGGTAGGCAACAGGTCCTACTCTACCACGTAACTGGTGTGGCCCAATGAATCGCGGGCTCAGTTTCCTCACTCTGACTGCCCAAACAACACCGGTGACAGTGAAAGTTTCACAAATACGTGCTCACCCTTACTGAACTCCAGTGGACGATGCTCGACATCATAGTAACTCTTCTGTCGATTCTGCGCCTGCCTCAGCTTCTCTCTGATCATCTGAATTTGATGGGCGGTAAATTGGACAAGGTCCAAGACAAACAACTCTTTATCTCCAACCTCAGACCAACAGGTAGAAGTTCTACACCTCCTACCAAACAGCGCCTCACAGGGTTCCATGCCCAGGCTAGCAAGGAAAAACACAATTGCACAAAACTCAACTGATGCCAGGTACCTATCCCATGCTGAGCCCTGCCCCAAAGTGCAAACTCTCAGCATGTCAACCAAGATCTGGATGGCCCGCTCAGTCTGTCCAACAGTCTGAGGGTGATAGGTTGTACTCAGTCTCAACTGAGTTCCAAAAACTCTACGCAGTGCCTCCTAGAACCGAGATGTGAACTTCGGGTCCCTATCGCAGAAGATACTCTTGGGCACCCGGTAAAGCCTCACGATCTCGCTAACACACAGTTAGGCCAACTGCTCTGAAGAAAAGCTCACCCTTACCAGAAGAAAGTGGGCAGACTTTGACAATCTGTCCACGATGACCCAAAAGAGTCACAGCCAGCCTGAGTCTTAGGCAAACCCACGACGAAGTCCATGGAAATGTTCTCCCATTTCCATTTCAGAATCTCAAGAGGTTGAAGCTTACCAGACGGCTTCTGGTGTTCTATCTTCACCTTCTGGCAAATCAAACACTTGGACACATACACAGCTATGTCCTTCTTCATTCCTGGCCACCAAAAATTTCTCTTCAAGTCTTGATACATCTTTGTCGCACCAGGGTGGATAGTAAACTGGCCCTTATGGGCCTGTGCCATAACCTCTTCGGTCAAAGGACCTCGAGGAACTAACAATCCGCTTCTAAAACAACAGAAGTACATCCTCATTCCAAGACACACCGTCCTGGTTCTTCACGTAGTCCAGGCACTCTCTCTGCACTTGCGCCTCTTGGATCTTCTCCGTGACCTCATTCTTGACTCTCACAGTCTCCATCTCGAGAAGGGCACCCCCAACAAAGAGGTCACAGACAAAACTCGAAGTTTCACAATGACATCAAAAACGTCATTCAATTCTCTGGGATCACCAGTCACTCTCTCAATAGAGGTGACCTAACCCCACAACTCAAAAATCCACACAAAACTCGAGTGAGTTTGGTCCTATTCCATGACTCTAACATCGACAAGTCTCACAATTTGATAAATCATTATTTTCAAAATAATTTTATATTTCTTTCACCATGAGAATTCATAATCAAGTTCATTTCAACTCATACATGTTAGTTAGCATGCTAATTCACACAGTAACGTACCTTAGTTCACGTACACCTGCAAAATTTTAAATCATAATAACATAATAGTTCGAATACTATAAACACAGTATACCTCAAATTTCCATGGCATCTGCAAAATCGAAACTCAATTAAAGCTGAAATGACATTGATACATTACAACAATCTATCGTACTCATTTCATGCTTAACACTATCCATGATGTTAATATGCGAACAACTTATGAAGTATATCAATAATCAATATAACAACCTAGAGTCATGGAGACCACTCAACTCACCAGTACTACTTGTACATGCATAAGTCTCGCATATACAAGATCACGCGTGGCCTTTGCCACAAATTTCAAGTGTTATACACTCAGTTTATCTGAAGAGAATTTCAAATTCTCAGACAGAGCACCATCACGCTTAAGTAATGGCGTAAGACATCTTGCCTCAAAAACAACATGACCGGTGCTTCCCAAGGGGACACGCTCAGTCGGATGAAGTCTTTCGCCGAAAGACCCTCAGAACGCTACTTTAACTCAGCCAACTCTGGTGGCGACATCCGGTATGGAGCTAATAACAAGCCCCACACCAGGCAGCGATTCAATAGAGAACTCTATCTCCCTCTGAGGAGGAAACTCTAGAATCTCCTCCGGAAATACTCCGAGGAATTCCCTCACCACAGGAATGCAGTGATATCCTTCTGTGTCCCACTCACCAAACCTCCCAACATGACATAACCAATGTCCCTGCTCACAAGGATCTCCTAGCCCGTAGCAATAAAAGGCGAGGAACTGGATGTGGAATCACACGGAGACATCACCACTCGCCAGGCACAACAATCAATCCTAACACAATACTTGGACAACTAATCCATGCCAAGGATGATTTCCAAATTAGCCATCGGCAATCCTATCAGATCTACCGAGAAGTCACAGCCATCCCACTGAAACACGACATCTCGATGTACAGTGGTAGCATCACACTTTTCTCCTGTGGCGGTAGTCACCCGCAACGGTGGAGAAAGCACAGCAATAGGCAACTCAAGCCCCAAAGCAATCGGGGTAGCAACAAAGGAATGCGTAGGCCTAGAGTCAAACAAGACATCAACACAAGTACCACCAATGGTAACAGTACCTCTAACAAGGTTCGGAGCTCGATCCGACTGCTGACGATCCAGAGTATAAACTCTCCCAGAAGATGGTGGCACTGCCGGTGCCGAAGTAGGTGGAAGGGGAACCTTCTGTAGCGGCACTGCCTGAACTGCAGCCGCTCTCGCCGTCGCCGACGGACAATCTCTGGAGAAGTGGCCCTCCTTGCCACACTGAAAACAAATCAACTGACCGTTAGAACACGGTCCAAAATGAGTCTTCCCGCATCCCGAACACCTGGGAGCAGGAAGTCTCACTGCACTCCCCTGAGCAGAAGTCCTCTTAAACTGATTTGGCGCCTGCCAAGTTGCCATCTTCTTTCCTTTACCCTTGTTCCCAAACTTCCTGTCTCTCCAAGAAGTGGAACTACCAGCTGCTACCTTCGTCGCCTCTGCAACCTTGGCCTTCTTGGCCTTACTCGAGTCGTAGAAGTCCTCGATATCACGACACTGTTGAACCAGTGTCCCAAGGTCTCTAGAAGCAGAACCAGCAAGGTAACCAGAAATGTCCTCACTAAGCCCTCTGCAGAACTTAGCAGCCAAGAATGTAGGAGTAGGTCTCGCCATCCTGAAGTGTGCAAACTTCACCAGCTAGTTGAACTTGGCCAGGTACTCGTCGACAGACAATGAGCCCTGAACCAACCTGTCAAACTCTCATTGCTTCCTCTCATGTGCATCGTAGGGGAAGTAGTGATCCAGAAAACATGGCCCTGCATCTCGTAGACGTGAGAAGTGTTCGTCCACCACTCATGGGCATCGCCCTCTAGCATGTAAGAAGCGAACATCAACTTCTGCGGATCGGAACACTGCATGACCCGAAAGATCTTGTCTAGCGCCTGAAGCCATCTTGCAGCAGCAATGGGATCATAAGACCCATGAAAAGTAGGTGGCTTATGCTTACGGAAAGCATTCAGCCGGCGATCAATCGTATCTCTGTCCTCAGCGGGCTCCACAAAAGGTTCCATCACCCCCAACATCATGCGTAGCACTACCAATGTGACTCAGGGTCTCATCATGAACACTAGGTGAAGGCAGCGGCGGCGGTGGCGGTGGAGGTGGTGGCGGAGGGAACTGACCAACAGCAGGACCAGCCCTCATCTCCTCCAACATAACCCGCATCAAGGTCATGTTCGCCAGCCGATTCGCCTCAAGAGCATCCTACGTGGCCTTCTGGTTCGCTTCTCTAGCAGCATCCATCATTGCCACGTTGGTCAATCTAGTGGCCTCCTGCATCTCAGCCAATGCAGTCAGGATTGGATCGGGTTGATCCTCAGCAGTCTCACGTGTTCTCCTGGATCCTACCATGACTCTGCACAAGTTACACAAATTATGAGTTGATCAGGCCCACGCAATGTGATCGCATATGCATCATCATAATAACAACCAACGGAGCAAACACACAAGCCAGACACAACCACACATCTTAATCATTGCAATACATACAGGCTTTTCCCTTGAACCGTTGCTCTGATACCATAAAATATAACACCCCGTATATATCCGGTAGTGTTATCATTACATCGTATTAAGCTACGCTTAATTAAAAATGCGGAATATTCTTTTTCTTTTCAATTATGACGTCATTATCAATTACCAACTTGATTACTTAATCAATTTCATAAAATATCGTCTGAATGTAAATTGCAATAAGACATCTACTGAAATACCTCAATATATAAATAACGTGAGTATCTAAATCACAGATCTACATCACGTAGTCCGAACAATATCCTGATACATTATTACAACTCCAAATAAAACTAAGACATAACTAGTCTATGTGTCATGGACAATCCTCATGCTCACCAAATCAACAGCGTCTCAACAAGATAATCATAAACATAAAAAGAAGCTCAAAGCATAAAAGCAGCATGCATATCCAGCATCCAACAAGTCAGCATATAATATCATCAATATCTAACTCAGCTTCGGCCTCCTGCCGCCTGAGCTCTCAACATTACCCGAACCTGAAATAAGCATTCCCCAAACGTGGGGTGAGATCTCTAAACAAGAAATCTCAGTAAGATAAGGGGTCCTCAAGGATCTTCCACCTCAAGCTCACTTACATGTGCAATATAAGCTCTAAAAGTGTTTATATCAATATCAGTTCCAAAACTATGCAGTGCAACAGATATTCATGCAATGTGTGTTTATCACTATTCTACTGGCCAGAGAAATGCAGGAATACGTCTATACCTACATGTAGTACAAGGAACACCGCTTGCACCTCACCCACAGCCTCACCACTTGTATGTACCACAAACTCAGGCTTACCGTATAGGTGGAACACCACATGCATATCATAAAGGCACTAGCATATAACAGCTCAACAGCATTTCCAAAACATCAAAAGCATGTAACACAGCATGCATATAACCATACCCCCATGGGACATGGTGGAACCACAACATGGCTAAACCGAGGACACGAAAGCTTACCTTGCAAGCTAACACCCAAAGCCAAGAGTCCACAGCTCAAAGTACAAACACAGCAGATTCACAATCTGTTATGGACCAATAATATATCATTAAACATGCATCGCAAGCATACAATATTAAGACAACGCCTTTCCATTACGTTTTACGTCTTAAGGCTTCACACAAGCCATGAGCCCTTAATCACATGATTCTGACTTAGTTCCTTAATTATAGAAGTTCAACTTCATCAATCTAGGGTCCACAAATCCCCAATATCCTACTGTACACATAGCACAACTACTGTTCTACGAAATCTCAGAATATCCGGATATTCCTCGGGGCATGTCCGGACATCCAATATCCGGATATCCATCTGGCAATATCTGGATATCCAGATTCCCATATTCGGATATCAATATCCGGATATTTCACGAGCAAATATCTGGATATTTCGCGACAGAATACAGTTTCTGCATTTCGCGAAGATATCCTTCCAAGGTTGGGTTTTTACTGATTTTAGACACTTAAGCATGCATTTCTAAGTGTGTTAAGCATTTCTCAACATTAAGTTATCATCTTTTAACCTTTACATGCATCAAGGTTCCATTTTTAGACACTTAAACTCAAGTTCAATGATAGAACCACTTACCCAAGCTTGAAACAGAACCAAGAGGTGCTCTTGGAGCTCTCCAACAAGCCTCAAAGTTCAGACCACACAAGGACACGGAAATGGAGCAACAAGTCTAGGTTTTTCTTCACAAAGGTTCACACTTGAAGCTCAAAATACCACTTCAAGCTCCCACAAAAAACCTCTCAAAGTCAGCACCTCCTCACCCTCAACCAAAAGCTACAACTCAGCAAGGAAGTCACTCACAACCTCACAAGACCAACCCACCCAAGGTGGTGGTGTTTAGAGATGAAGAGATGGTGTAAAGGTGACAACTTGGAGCATGAAATGGAGTAAGAAGGCAATGGAACAGTAGCACTAGTCCAGCCCCTCCAAAAGAGTCACATAGCAGCTGGTGGTTATCTAGGGTTTTGTGCAAAATGCACTTATATAACCACTTAAGAATAAAACACACAGTATTAAATTTAATTGCTACGCTTAGCATTTTAAACCCAAACTTTGGATTCTTAACCTACTCAATTTTACAAGAATTTTCATATTTTTATTATATTTTTCGGAGCACCTTTCTGGTACGCGCTTTTCATAGGCAGTAATAGTTTCTGGCACCAGTTCTCATTATTTTGACTTGAAACTCGTTTTACAAGTCCTACATATTATTCTAGTAATTATCATGCACTTATTATAATTTTTCGGGATACTTTTTGGGTACGCATTTATACTGACTAGCAAAACCGGTATCTGCACTTTTCTTCCGAAAAGCGACTTTCAGCATTCTTAATCACTTATAATAATTATTAAAGCCTCTTAATAATTATTAGAGTCAATTATGGAATCATTTCCTAATTTAATATAATTAATTACTTAATTTCTTTAATTAACGGTGCAGGTTCTTAGAGAAGCCTTGAAGAAAGGCGCTGTGTGTGAAGCTTTTAAGGAAAAAAACTGGCTCATTGTTATTATTTTCTTCTTCAGTGGAGTTGGTTTCAATTTGAGGTGAGGTGGGGGCGTCAGTGGAGCATGGCCATCATTTTCTTTTGGTACGGGGAAGGGTTGTTCTTTTGGGGTTCGTTTGGTATGGGGTATTTTTTGGAAACTGAATTTTTTTTAATTTTTAATTTTTGAATATTATCGTAAACTAAAGGTAAAAATTATATTTCTAAAAATTGAGATTTCCGAATAAAAAAAAATTCCTCCTCTATCGAACTAAATTTTGCTAAATTTTGGTATGTGGAGCATGGCCATCATTTTCTTTTTGAAATCCAAAAATATGTAGAAGTATTTTTATTTTTTTTACAATTATATTTTGCTAATTAAAGCACTTCAATAAAACGGTTACTGTAAACAATTTTCAATTAGAATCAATGCGAGCTGTAATTATATATTATAAATTATACGGGTTCTTTAATATTTTATTATGAATCATGTAAAATGATAAATACTTTTATATATATATATATATATAAATTTTATTTATCACCGTACATAATTAATGTATGGAAAAAGTGTTTGTTATTTTAAATGACAGAAAGTTATGTCATTTTAAGAGACATACAGACACAGAAAATTTGAATTTTAAATTAAAAAAAACCACACACTTTCTTTCTCTCATGATTTCCGTTTTTCTGTGTCTATCTCTCTCCTGAAATGACATAACTTATGTCATTTAATATTTTTTGATAAATTTTTTTAATTTAACCCCAAATCGTAACGTTTGATTTCCTTGAATTTAAGATTTATAATACTGTTCAATTTGACATTATATATTGTATTTAGTTATAGTAAAATATCCGTGTAAATTAGTCAATAAGGTTGTTTTTGTAACATTTGTCTTTGTTTCTTGTGATTATTTTGTGTATGCGTAGTTGAAAAGTTTGTTGTTCCCAGATAGTGCGGTTTGCCGGTTTGGTTAAACTGGAAATAGCAAATGGATTCCTTAGAAGACAGCGGCTGTTGGGATTTTCTCGATTACTCTTTCATCGATCATCCTCCCACCGATTTCCTTTGGTCCAACCACAGGTTTTTATTATTATTATTATTATTATTATTATTATTATTTCTTTTATCTTCATTTCATGTTTGCATTTTTCTTTTATTATTTTCTGTTTTCTTTTTTGGATTCATTGTTGATCTTGATTCACAAGAATTATATTATTGATATGGTGAAAGATAACATCATCCTTTTGTTATGGTAGTTCAAGTTTGTTCTCTCTCTTCTTCTTGTTCTTTTTTAGTTTTTAATTTTGCTGTTGCTTTTGTTGTTGATTTAGTGTTGTATCTTGAAAGACAATTTTTTGGAATCTGGTTTTGCATGGTTGAATTCATATGTTCTCATGCCCCAATTTCTGAAATTCAATTCAAATGCTTCATTAGCTCCCATATGTTACTTATTGTTGTAAGACTTTGTTTAATTACTCGAGAAAATGAAGATTTTTTTCTTTTTCTTTTTCTTTTTTACTATTTTCCCTATTACCCTTTTTTAATGGTAATCAATAGGATTGATTGTTCTTTGAAGGAGTTCAAGTTCATTTTTTTTTTATAAATTTTGAATTTTAGTTTTTGATAGAGGCTATGGTGTCGATTGATCTATGTTGCCAACCAACATAGTTGGATATGACATGGTTGTTGTTGTTGTTGCTTATTTTCTGTGTGGAAAACATGGCTGATACGATTTTGTTTTCTGTATTTGCAAGTGTGAGCACAAAATTTGACTTTGCAGGTGGTGATGTTCCAAATCAAGAGAACACCAGGAAAAGGTATCTTGTCTGTTACTTATCAAATGATTTACTATCTGAGAATGTGAGGATGGAATTACTGTCTTGAAATATTGTTCAAAATATGATTTTGATTCTATATAATATCTCTGTTAGTTGGAATATCTGTGGTTACATTATTAACAAGAAAAATCTTAAACTTCAAACTGTGCATGATGATTAGTACATGAATTTGGTTGAGTCTCAGTCACCTTATTCAGCCGCAGTTTATATACCTTTTTATTTTGTTTTCATGTAGAAGAATGATGCAATCTTTTTAATTATTTTACAGTTTGGTTTTTGTGATTAATTTCCTTAGAATCATTTGTAGGGGACGCACTGATTCTTGCTGCAAGGCTGGAACAAAAGCTTGCCGTGAGAAATTGCGGAGGGAGAAACTCAATGAAAGGCATGCATGCTTCTAAATGTTAAATTTATGGTTGATATCAAAGTTAATATTTAACAAGCTGGTTTTTTAGCATTTCGTATAGCTGTTTTAGTTTGTTCTGAACAACATTTTGCTACTTTTGTATGAGGAATGTATACACCGCCCTTTAATTTCTAGTTTCCTTTTGCTTCATACATTTAGTTTGTTTTTTATACACTGTCATTTTATATACTTGAGTTAGATTCATGTGTTTGCTACACTGATGTATGAAATTTGAAACTTTGTCATCCAAGATACTTGTTAGGCATAGGATCCCACCTATTACAGCTATTTTTTTTATCTCTTGAATGGATGGGGAATATGACATCTCTGAGCACAAGGCGATACCAACTTCCTTAAATTGCCAATCGTTCATTTCTTTGATGACTTCCTATTTTATGCCAAAAGTGATCTTAGTTCTTAGATACTCTAGATACCTGCGCATAGGAGATGCTCATGTATCATACACCTCCTCAATGTTTTGTGTTGTGTTTTGCTACTTCTTCTAATGATAAAAAGGGAAGAACTTGATTGGGATTATTTCAGGTTTTGTGACTTGAGCTCTGTTTTGGAACCTGGGAAGCCTGTGAAAACAGATAAACCAGCTATACTTGATGATGCTATCAGAGTCTTGAGCCAACTTAAAACTGAAGCTAATGAACTCAAAGAAACAAATGAAAAATTATTAGAGGAAATAAAATCTTTAAAGGTTAGTTTTGTTTCAACCATTTATCGTACTGTTGTATATTTCATTTCTCTTACTTTCCTTTTCTTGTATTAGTTTTCTTTAAAGTGTTGATTTCTTTACCTTTCATTCTTGAAATCTCACTGAATGGTCTTGGAAAAGAAAATGATTTTTATTTTGGTGCGACTGCTAGAAGCTTCATCTTTAAATAATTAATCTTTATCAAAGTATTTCTTTCTAGAGTCTAACGAGCATAAAAAAAAGTAGTAAGTCTGATAAGTTAAGGAAGTTTTGACCCCTAAATTCAAGGGTAATTAATTGGGTATTGATATTATGTGATTGATTGGAGCTTGATTAATGGTTGATATATTGATGACTAGTCGACTACACATAGCATGAATACAAGTGAAGGCTAGAGGCAATATGTGCTTAAACCTATAGCATTTATATGTTGTCTCCATCTCTCTTTAACTGTCTCACAGACCATTATTTGGCTCTATGACTGCCTTCTCAATGAAGCAAAACTGTGGAGTTGGCCTGTAATCTTGGCCTATCTAACTTGAATCACCGGTTGCCTTTAATTTCCTGCCAGATCTTACCAGTTTCTAGCTTACTATTCTGGGAATTGTCAGCCATTCCTACATATACCCATATTTCTGTTACATCTATGGACCAGTTTATCTTTCGTACTTGGCCATTTTCCCAAGGCCTGCTTTGCTTGGGGATTTTAAAACATCAATTTTGTGATCATCATATATCAACAATGGTGAGGCAATCGTAATTTATTATCAGGAAATATATTGTAGAATTGCTATTTATAGACAACGCTGAAAATTTTGTGCTGAAATACAGTTACGTCTCAAATGCTCAATAAATGGATAATCTTGTAGACATTGGTTGATGGCTAGCTGCTGGTATTACCTTCCATTGGGTGCTTATACATGTTATTAAGAAATTAAAAAATAATATGAAGTATGAAAACAAAAGAGGATCATTCCCAAAAAACAAAGAAAAATATAGCATGCTATTAAATTTAACTTGTATGAAAATGTGTCAGGTTTTGTACATGAGATAGCTGCATGAGGCCAAGATTATATAATAATATTTTTTCTACAACAGGTAGAAAAAAACGAACTCCGTGAAGAGAAAATTGTTTTGAAAGCAGATAAAGAGAGGATTGAGAAGCAGTTGAAAGTTTTGCCCATTTCACCAGCAGGGTTTATGGGTCCTCCAGTAGCTGCATATCAAGCAGGGGTGAACAAGATGGCTGTTTATCCAAACTATGGTTATATCCCAATGTGGCATTATCTTCCTCCATCTGCCACAGATACATCCCATGATCATGAGCTCAGGCCTCCTGCTGCATAGTTACTTGTATTTCTGATCTTTGGATATTTTTAACATTCATCATTTTATTTTACAACTTTGTCGAAGTGTTGACATGTAAATATTGTCATTGCTTCGAATTTTATTTTATTTTATTTTTTTTTAACTTAATATAGGAACATGTGCTAAATTAGGCCTACGATGGCAATGATATGAAAATTCTATTGATGTCCATTATAAATTATACCCAGTTCCTCACTTCCTTCATAGTATCTCATAAAATTTCCTTTGAATTTAAAAGGAAATTCTTAAGAATCTAAGGTGATGCTGGCATGGTATTTTTTATAGTTTTTTTTTTCTGGTAGATAGTCTTTTTTTCTTTTAATGTTATCGTTAAATCGTATTGTAAAATATTTTCGATGATTTAACAGAGTAGTACTTTAGTGCATGTAAAC
Source organism: Gastrolobium bilobum (assembly GCF_033153095.1). Classification (NCBI taxonomy): domain Eukaryota; kingdom Viridiplantae; phylum Streptophyta; class Magnoliopsida; order Fabales; family Fabaceae; genus Gastrolobium; species Gastrolobium bilobum. The sequence continues at coordinate 86,470 of NW_026899907.1, forward strand.
CATTTTTATTTATGCACTAGCCACATAAATTCAATACTGTACTTTTTACATAATTGGACCAAATATTAAAGAAGGAAATAGAATAAGCTGATGGTATCTCAAGTCAACATAACAATATCGGTAGATTATCTTGGCATGGCAATATCAGTAAATCACATGTACATTTGTTCTTCCCCTTTACAATCTGCTGCTATACCAAGTCTGGTTAAAACAAAGGAATGGTAAAGCACTACTCGGTTTCCTTTCCTATTAACACTTTGAAAAGAACATTTTTCAATAAGATGAACTTTTGTTGGATGAGAGAGTTCTTGTGGAATAGAGAGTAAGCTACCCTGCAGCTAATAGCCAAAGCATAATTAAAGATGATATTGAAATTGATATCCAGCTCACAAAGGCAGAAGCAACAGAAATCTGGTACTTGTGGCACTCCTCTCCAAAGTGACAGTGTTCCATATCATTGAAGTACAAAACTGTAATGCCAGCTGAGGCAGAAGTTGCTGCTAGAGATAGTGTTGCTTAGTGATCAAGAAATAAACTTTTTTTTTTTTGCATTACATGGGAATTGAACACACACCCTTACACTACATACACCTAACTCACACACCCCCCACCACTAGGCTAAATGATATACATCATAACTTGTTAAATGATCAAGAAATAAACTTGTTAAATGATATACATCATAACTAAACAAGTCTAACTGTGTGTAACAAACCAATTAATAAGAGGAGATTTACACAAAGACTAACCCAATTTCTAACTACCAAGAGGGTAACTGGTACTGGATTGAGGAGGACCTTTTTTCTCACCAAAGCATATGCATCCAATAAAAGCAAGCACAAAACTCCAAATGATTTGTGTAAGATCCCGGGCGCTGATGAGGGCGGAGAGTGATCGCTGGTGCGAAAGGGCATGGACAAGGAGCGGCTCCTGACAGGTTTCTAGCAACGGAGGTACATGAATGAATCAAATCAACACCCGAAAGATAAGGATTCCAGAGACTGTGCTGGGACGGTACAGTTGGGAATAGCTTATAAGAATTAATTGGTACTACTTATACTAACAAAATGCATCTACTTTTCGGTAGCCCGAAACGGAAGAACTTTATAGTTAAGCGTGCTTGACTTGGGGCAATTCTGGGATGGGTGACCTCTTGGGAAGTTTTCCCGGGAAATGTGCGAGTGAGGACAAAGCACGCTGAAAAGTCTCGTGTTAGTGTGTGGAGATAGTCGTTGATCCTTGCAAGTTGCTAGGCGTTACAAGTGGTATCAGAGCAGGGCCTCTCTTCCAGTACGGTGTGGTTCGAAGACGAACCAGGCGGAAGCTAGTGGGCATGTAACATCCCGAGCGCTGACGAGGGCGGGGAGTGATCGCCGGTGCGAAAGGGTATGAACAAGGAGCGGCTCCTGACAGGCTTCCAGCGACGGGGTACATGAATGAATCGAATCAACACCCGAAAGAGAGGGATTCAAGAGACTGTGCTGGTATGGGACGGTACAGTTGAGAATAGCTTATAAGAATTAATTGGTACTACCTATACTAACAAGATGCATCTACTTTTCGGTAGCCCGGAACGAAAGAACTCTATAGTTAAGCGTGCTTGACTTGGGGCAATATGGGTGACCTATAGGTGACCTCCTGGGAAGTTTTCCCGGGAAGTATGCGAGTGAGGACAAAACACGCTGAAAAATCTCGTGTTAGTGTGTGGGGACAGTCGTTGATCCTTGCAAGTTGCTAGGCGTTACAATTTGTAAACCCATTGAAGCAATCAAGTAACTGACATACCAACAGAACGTTCTGATGAAATTTCTTTTTATTTTCTTGTGTGATTAGTTAGAATGTTGAAGAGGCATCTCTGACTCTCTCAACAACTCTTTCGCGTGCACTTGGATCTTGATGAATGTTTGCAAGATCAATAACTGGAATAATATATTCTGTGTAGCCTAAATCTGAGGCCTTCTTGAAGTTATCAGGTGGGTGATAAAATATAGAAGGGATCATAATAATATCTGCATCAACAAGTCCTTTAACACCAGTTTCTCCTTTGCTCTTTCAGATTCAGGCAAGACTTTCTATTCATTTTCACTCATATTAGTGAACCCCATTTTCCTTCTCTTTGGAAATCCAATGGAAGTCAAGGTGGTATATGAAATTATGAATAGGGATGGAAGTGATGATGCATAAGTCTTCACTTTGCCTCTTTAACTTTACTTGCGTGGCTTCTTCAACTTAAGTTAAATATTCCAAAATCCAAAATCTTTTGCTTCTTCACATAAAAGATTTAAGTTGAACAAATTGTGCACCTTAATCATTGCCACTCTCTCATATTAATATTGTATTACACATTGTTTTCCTTGCTTCTCTCTGGGTCTTCCCCGTTCTTTTTGCTCCGAGTTTCACTCTCTTCACCTCCTCAAAAAGAGAGAAATGGGGTTCTTTATGAAGCATCAATTCACCATTCAACGCCATTTTTTTGTATCCAGGATGTGTTGCAATTCTATTGATGAGGGTGATCAAGTGTTTGTATATCAACAACCACCCTCCCAAAAGCTTAAATGTTACATGAAAGCACAAGCGTTTGAATAGGTGAAGAATCAAGTCTTCCAAAAGCTTAAATGATATATAAAAGCACACGGTTTTATATTAATTCAGTCCAAGATTCTTAATAAGTTGATAAAAACACCAATTTATCTCTTCAACACAAGTTTTTTATTAATTCTTTCACAAGAAGCTTGTGCTCAAGCCAGCTTAGCCACTTGCACCACATTGCGCTCGTCAAATCCTGAAATGCAGCAGAGGAGAAGTACCATTCATATAATTTTTGTTGTAATGGAGTACAAAATCTGAAATTGAAGTTTCCCTGTATTTTGCAGGATTTTCTTCAGATAACAGTTCCTTGATGGGACCATAAATCCTTTGAGACGGATGAACACCTGTGCTAAAGAAGCATGCAACAGAGACTCTTGGACCTATATAATTTGCCAGTACTCTATGTTGAGGACTCTTGAATTTGTCATTTGATATGAGCTGAGATTTAAAATATTGTTAGTCATAGTGATGAAGGATCACATTTAATAAGATGAGAGAAACCAAAATGATAAATTTAAACAAATCTGATAGTGACCTTCAACAACCAAACAACCAACAACAAAGAAACAGGGAATTTTTGGCCTGAATAATCAGATTTTTCATATATTCCTGGGAATGCAGAGACAAATACAGCTAATGACAGTAAACAGAGTCGCGATACAGTAAAGGAAAAATTTACAATGAAAGGAAAATGAACAACAATGCAGAAAAGTAAAGGATAATGCGAGACAATTGGAGAGGCCTCACTCTCTCCCAGGGTTCCACTCCACTATTCCAAATGATTCCCCTCAAGCACCCATCCTCCCCTCTTAACCAATTTCCCCCGTAACTAACTTGCCTCCCCACACCACACCTGTATTCTGTTAGAGGGCATTCTAGTCAATATCTCCACTTGGCCATCAGCATTACCACTTCCAGCATCTGTACTTGGGTCAAATATTGCCACTTGGGTCAATAGCATTGCCACTTGGGTCAGTTACTACATTTGAGGCCCAAATTCTACTAATTTTTTTTCTACGGTACACCTGCCTTGGTGGGTTTGTATCAATACTCCCTCCCAATTTAAGCACCTTATCCTCAAGGTGGAAATTGGGGAACTGACTTTGAATTACAAAAAAAAAAACCTCCCAAGTGTTTTCAAAATCAAGCAGGTCACACCATTTAGTCAGCACCTACAATTGTCCATTACGGGAACGCTACCACTGAACAACAGCTGCTTCCAGTTGCACTTATAACTCCCAATTTTTGGACATAAAAGGTGGCAAAGGTTGGGCATTTGGAACAGACGTGACAACTTGTTTGAGCAGGGACACATTAAAAACAGGATGCACCCTACAATTTTCCGGCAACTGCAATTTATAGGCAGCCTCCCCAACTCGTTCCAAAATAGGATAAGGACCATAATATCTCCAACTCAACTTTTCATTAAGCCTCCTAGCAATTGTTTTAAGCCTATAAGATTGCAATTTGAGATAAACGGCATCACCAACCTTAAACTGCAGATTTCTGCGTTTCTAATTAGCATGTTGTACCATGCAGTCCTGGGCTTGTACCAGATGTTGTTGTAATTCCTGTAATATGGAATCTCTTTCAACCAAGGATTATGATACAACGTCAATAGCTGAAACATAGCTAGTGCCTTTGAGCAGTGTTGGAGAGTCAATAACATAAAATTCCTTGAATGGAGTTATGCCGGTAGAATCCTTGTAAGTAGTGTTATACGAGTACTAAGCCCAACAGACCCATTTAGGCCAATGTTTAGGCTTCGGCTCACAGAAACAGCGGAGGTAAACTTCCAAACACATGTTCACTACTTCCGTTTTGTCCATTTGTTTATGGGTGGTACATTGTACTGTAATGAAGTTTTGTGCCTGTACTTTTAAAAATCCCATCCCAAAAAGAACTCATAAACAGCCTATCTTAGTCAGACACAATGGTCAAGGGAAAACCATGCAACCTTACCACCTCTGTGATAAACAGGTTAGCCACTTCCTTTGCTGTATACGGATGTGTTATCGGGAAAATATGAGCATACTTGGACAAACGATCCACTACCACAAATATTGTGTTCACTCTCATAGCCTTGGGCAAGCCCCAATGAAATCCATTGATATATCAGCCCATACTTTTGTAGGAATAGGCAGTGGTTGTAGTAAACCAGCCGGGGTCAGGTTCTGAATTTTACTCTATTGACAAATGGAACATGCTGACTTAATCATTGATGCACTTTTGCATGCCCTCACAATACACCAAACTAGCCAGCCTCCAGCGAGCCTCTTGTATGTGCGAAAATACCCTGAATGTCGCCCACAGGTGAATTATTAAACTCCTTCCATAGTGAGGGAAGGAATTTGGAACCCTTGGGCAGCACTAAACGATCTTTGAAAAACAATTTGTCCTCCCTCAATTTGAACTCCTTGTGGGCAACAAGGTCCACAATTAAATCTTACACAATCTTCTGCAACTTATCATCTTGCTGCACATCCTGTTTCAACTGTTCTAAATCAGGAAACTGAAGTCTAAATATACTTGTAAACTGCATTTAGCGCGACAGAGCAACAGCCACCAAGTTTTCCTTACCCGGCTAATATTGAATGTCAAAATCAAACCCAATTAATTTTGAAACCCATTTCTGTATTGCAAACACTATAGCCATCAACTCCTATTCGTAGACTGATTTATTTTGGGCTCCAGAAGAAAACTCCTGAATGATATAAGCCAAAGGTCTATTTTCCTGCATAAGAACAACCCTAATACCCTTACCTAATGCATATGTCACCACAATGAAAGTTTTGCGAAAATTTGGCAAAGCAAGAATCGGAACAGTGCTCATGCAACGTTTCAATTGATTAAAGGACTCCTCAGCCTCTGTGTTCCACTTAAACTCATCCTTCTTTAGCATATTGGTTGACGGCTTGGCTATCTTGCCATAATCCTTAACAAACCGTCTGTAATAACCCGTCAAACCCAGAAGTCGCCTCAAACCTCTTAAATCTTTAGGAATAAGCCAGTCTAACATAGCCTTCAGCTTACTAGGGTCTGCGCTTATTCCTTCAGCCGAAATAATATGCCCAAGGTATTGTTAGTATATGGATGTCCTAGAGACGATCTTTTGATTAGATTAGGACATATGTGGACCTTTTATATTGTCGCAAATAAATAATAAGCACTTTTTATCCTGTTTCATATTTTGTCTCAATATTATTGTTAATATATTATATGAGTAACTGGATAAACCCCTTGGAATAAAATAGGTATCTCTTGAGTATCTGTGATGAGATCACGATCATGAGGATTTAAGGATACCGGATGTTTATTCCTAATTTTACGTTCCTAGTCTAAGAGACACTGAGAATAGGGATCAGTAATCTCGGGTAAGACTAGCACGACTTATCTACTTGTATTCGGATACAAGGTAAAAACCTCATGAGCTACAGATATGGAGATGTCTTAGCTAAAGTCGTGGGTGGGCCTATAAGGGTATAGCTCGCACTGAACTGACCCACAAAGAGACTCTATGAGGAAATCTTACAAAAGTATCATTAGAGCAGTCTCTTAATATTTGGGTATGTCTTTCCTTAGACCATAAGTTGTCACCTAGACTGTGTTCTAGAAGGCATGTTTTGATTGTATACCTCGTCTGCCTGAAACATGGAGACTCATAGGTATACTTTTGGGCATGTCCTGAAAGAGCACAGGCCTAGGGTGATAAGCTGAAGGAATTCGTCAAATCTCTGTGAGGGATTAGGTTATCTGTAAACCGGAGAAATCGGGATGACATTTACAGGAATCGGGAATCTATGCATAGTAAAAGAGATCATAAAATGATCTGCCTTTAGAGTCAGTAAATTGAAGATTCCCTATTTCGAATTAAAACTTACCCTAAACCGCAAGGGTTAATACGTATCCTCACCCTAGGTTTAAAGGGAAGGTAACCGAGATGAAAGGAAATACATACAGTAACCAAATATATGTAATAGGATGATCATGTCATTAACCTAACTAGCTCTGGGGCAACAAAGCATTGCCAGTGCTCTGTATTGTCATTAAATGGGTTGTGGGCTTGTTGGGCCCAAGCCCATTTATGTCAGTGGCTATGTTGGGCCTAATGGGTCTCACACTAACACCTTATTGTCTTGATGATATAGCATTAAAGGTATTGGGTCTTAATAATGGTTGTTAGCCCAAGAAGAAGTTTGGAAGCCCACCTAAGAGGGAAAGGGCGCATGGTAGTAGTAATGGGCTTGGATGGTCCAAGACATTATTAATTAATTTAATTAGTTAAATTATTATCAAATATTTAAATTTTGAATTTAAATTTTGAATTTGAATTTTGAATTTAAATGTTTGAACGTTTGAATTTAAATGTTTGAATTTGAATTTGAATTGGCTGTGAAAGGTTGTTTCATAACAAAAGGATAAAATGAGATCTTGATGGATCAAATCCTAAGTATCAAGAGAAGATCTTTGGACATCTTCTAGCATGATTGGGGCGCTGATTTGGTGATCCTTTGATGGTCATATGGTCAACCAAATAAGCTCCAATCAGATTTGGTTTATTGAGAGAATAAGTGAGTGAGTTGGTTCAATTTGAATTGCAACTACTCAATGTATTTGGACTGTTTTTGGGCTGAATAAGGGTGCACCAAATGGCTGGCCATATGATGGTTATTAAGTCAGATTTTTGACTAGGTATAGACTTAGTCTCATGAGGATATGATAGGAGGTTGTTGGTTAGATTTGAATTGCAACAACTCCACTTATTCCTCCACCATTGGGCACTACATAGGTCAGATTTTTGGGAGAAAAATCTGATTCAATTCAATCATTCTCTCATCTCCAAAAGTGCATCCTTTTGTTAGGTTCTCTTAAGGGTTTTTCGAAAATTACCTAGCCTCTACTCATAGAACTTCATGCGCCACTTTGTGAGTCTTCATGCTGAAAATTCACTCAACTAAACACCTTGAAACCTAAGCCTCTTTCTCTCCTATTGGACGCCTAGCTAGCCTTCCTTGTGGTGTTCGATTGGTGGCTTTTAAGAAGTGTTCTTGTATCTTGACGTAGGGTGGTGTGGATCAACATTAGAGGGTTTGAACCTTCAAACCTTACACTGATCACTTTGGAGTTTTGAATCACGAACAAAGGTATCATTACGTCCTAAAGGACGTATCTTAATTTGCATGTGTGTTTCCGCTCTTGAAAAATTTTGTTTTCATCCTCACATGCCTACGGCCTTCAAGGCCATTTTCTTTCAGGTATTCCACATGATCACTCCCAAAACTGCACTTCTTTCGATTAACCACTAATTGGTGTTGTCTTCACACTTCAAAAACTCTACATAAGTGCCCTTCATGCTCATTTCTCCTCTAACTATAAATCAAGAAATCATCCAAGAAAACCAAAGTAAATTTTCGTAAAAAGGGCCTGAAAATTTCATTCGTCAAGGCCTGAAAGGTTGAAGGCGCATTAGTCAAACCGAGAGGCATTACCAAGTATTCGTAATGCCCTTCGTGTGTCCTAAACGCTGTTTTTGGTATATCTTCTATCCCCATCCTTATCTGGTGGGAATCAGACTTCAGGTCTAACTTAGAGAACACCTTTGACCCTCCCAATTCGTCTAACAGTTCCTCCACTACTGGAATTAGGAACTTGTCCGGTACTGTGAGCTTGTTTAAAGCTCTGTAGTCCACACAAACACGCCAGTTGCCATCCTTCTTTTTTACCAATATCACAGGACTAGAGTATGGACTAGTATTGTGCCTAATCCATCCATTACTCAGCAATTCAGAAACTAATTTTTCTATTTATGTTTTTTTATAGTAGGGGTACCTGTAGGGTCGTAGACTAGACACTTCGCTTCTTGGTTTGAGGTTGATTGCGTGGTCACGTGTCCTTTTTGGTGGCAGGGCTTTTGTCTCCTGAAATAGGTCTTGGTACTCCAACAACAAATTTAAACAAATCTTTTTTGCATTTTAAAAGGCTAAGCATGATTAAGACCATTAGTATCCATTGTGTTCTTTCATTTCTTTTTCTTCTATTCCCTTTCAGCAAAATGTATGAACCTTAGAATTCTACCCTCCTCATGTTCATTTAAGGATATCAGAAAATGATTCTCCATGAGCATGAAATAAACAAATATATGTTGTTAATTGTTGAGTGTGGCTTATAATTTGCATTCAGATGCTGATCCTTGTTGGTGGGTCAGCAGAAAGCCAACTGGGGGCGGGGGTCAAGGGACCGTAGAGGCCTGGTACTGTTGTAGGCCTCTAACTTATCGTATTTTCTTTTCTTAGTAGTTTGGGCTTGGACCCATGAATAACTGTTGTTAGGGTTTCTAAATCCTATTTATATTCCCCTTGTAAACTGAGTGATTTGTAACGAGTGTCGGTGAGGAGAATATAATACAGATAAACTAGACGTAGTCTACACTGGGTGAACCAGGGTAAACCGTTGTGTCAATTGCTCTTCCCTTTCTCTTTTCAAATCGTGATCGTGTGTGTGTGGTTAGGTCGATTCCAACATTAATAAGATAATTGACAGGAATTTAAGACATTATTAATCATACCAGTTGGTCGGGTAAATATAAGTTAAGTGGGAGTCTCTCTGTGTTACTGCAATGGTAACTAATTAAATAATCACTAAACTTAAGGCGACTTCCTTTTGAACCACTTTCCTATATACCGCTTTCCTAATCACTCATAGGAAAAGAAAGACAAAAACATACCTGCAAATAATCGCCAATGTTAACAACAAGAGCCCCAGGTAGAGGGGGTAAGTCAATCCACATGTCCTGATGAAGAACTTGGAGGCCACCTATATGGTCTTGTAGAAGTACTGTGATGAAATCTATATCAGCATGCTTCATGGTTCCTAAAGTCAATTCAGGTTCTGGACAAGGAGGATAGTAATGGCTTAAGGAAAATAGCCCCTCGGTGCAACCAATATCTATTAAGTGTGTTGGATTCAGACCAAGAGCTTCTGATAATAACTCAAACAATAAAGTCCCCAGTTTCATTACTTGATTTGAGTATTCCACCAGTATGTCTCTACAAACAAATGAAGTAAGTATTCCATTATTTTAGGCTTAAAGGGAGGAAAGAATCAAGCATTATGAAAGCAAACCACCACAAATAAAAATTGTAGAATAAAAAAATAAAATATTGTACTTTCCTTCTTCCCCATATTGTTTTTATTTGGCTTCAGTAAATTTTCACCAGCTTTCACCTTATAACTCCTTCATCTGTATTGCTGTTTTAGATTTTATGCAACGGATGATAGTTTGCATGCTAGGTCAGTAGGTTGCTTACTGAAACTTCAATAAATAATTCTGCTAGTGAAGAAATGGAGACACAATTCACAGCCTAACCTACTACTGAAACAGTCCAAGTATCATCATGAAACCCTGGTTTATGAAATGCAAGGTATTCTGGTAATCTAACACAAACAATAATTGTGTTTTTGTTATGTTTCCTGCTTTTCTAATTCTTGCATAAATACTTGAAATTCGAAAGGGAGGGTCGTTGGAAACATCACAAACAAGTTACACTCAATTAAACGTGGTGTAGCACAATATGCCTTAATTTTTTGAAAAAAACAAAACAAAAAAAGTAACACACATTTCTATGACTCACATGACATAGCATATGTCATGCAACATGATACTCAATTCTCATATATATATATATATATATGGGGTAAATATTTCTACAGCCACTTTAGATAAGGTTATCTACGGCTACCATTTATAACTATGTTCTCCCGAGAGAACATAGTTATAAATGATAACCATAGATAACTTTAGAAATATTTTTTTCCTATATATATATATATGAGTTTTATTTGTCTTATGTTGCTGCACAAATTTTAATTTTGAAGCTATGACCTACGATATTTGTGTTTCATTTTCTTTTATTTTAAAAATAATGGACCCCACTATAATTTACATAAGATAAAAATTTTGCAGCAACTTAAAACAAATAAAGCCATATATATATATATATATATATATATAGGGTTTCTCTTTTCTCATGTCACATGAGGTTGCATCTCTCATGCCATAGACTAGGGATGGCAAAAATGAGCCAACCCGTCGGGTTGGCTCGTAACCCGCACAAAACGAGCCGGGTTGGGTTGGCAAAAATGAGCTGCCAGCTCGATTTAGCCCGACCCGAGCCAACCCGAGCTCAAACGAGCCAGCTCGCGGGTTGAACGAGCCAACTCGCGGGTTACTCTTTTTTTTTTCTTTTTTTTTAATACAATGGACTTTACTGATGGATTCTCCACTGATGGACTTCTTTTATTTTTTATTTTTTGGCTTTACATACGTTTTATGGTTATCGTGAGTTAGAGTAATTCAAAAAATCATGATAAATGACTCTTGTGATTCGTGGAGTGGTTTGTGTTTCATTTAATGTTTTTGGATTTTGTAAACTACTCTACTTGTAGTTGGACTGCAAAATACAATAATTTTATACAGGAAAACAAACCACAAAAATTAAATTTTTTGAGCCAACCCGCTAGCCAATATTTTGAGCTAACCAACCCGCGAGCCAACCCACTAGCATCATTTCGAGCTAACTCGCGAGCTTTTTTTGAGCCAACCCGTGAGCTTTTTTACGAGCCAACCCGCGAGCTGATTATCGAGCCAACCCGTGAGCCAACCCTAACCCGGCTCGGGTCGAGCCGGGTTGGATTTTCTGGCTCGTTTTTTTTTTCGAGCCAACCCGACCCGACCCATTTTTTTCGGGCTGAAGGCGGGTTGGGCCGGGTCGAGCCGGATTGGCCCGTTTTGCCAACCCTACCATTGACACAACAAGTGGTGGGGCCCACCACTTGTTAAAAAAAACAAAAAAACAAAAAAAATTACACAGATTTCGATGTCTCACAACATAAGAAAGCTATCTCCTATCGCATGAGAAAATGATTTCCCATATATATATATATATATGAGGTTTGATTTTCTCATGTTAAATGAGAATTCAATTCTCATGCTGTAGAGATAAAAAGCATGTGGGACCCATGTGTTAGAAAAAATTATATGTAGGACCCATGTCAACACGGAAATCGAAGGGTGTGTAGGAAAATTTGAAATCTCATGTTAAATGAGAATTATAAAATCCTATATATATATATATATATATATATATATATATATATATATATATATATATATCTCAGAATCTATCAACAAAACAGGAAACTATCAAATTAGAAATTTGGGTCATACCCATCATTTTCTTCGCTAATTTAGAAATTCATTGAACCTAGAGCAAACATTACACTACTATAAACACTAAAAGACTAATAACTTGAGCTAAATTGCCTAAATTGAAGCACATACCTGCATACCGATGGTATTTCTTGTGGTTTAGGGGCATTAGGAGCAAGGTTGCAGAAAAAAGAATCTTTCCAAGTAGTTGGTGAGTTATACAGTTTAAAATTGCTGCTGTACTCAAAGGGCTCTTTATCACGAGTATAAAATTCCTTCTTGACCTCACTATCTTGCTCAAAAAACCTTAGCACCCCATTTTTCATCTCATTTAGAGAACTCACCGGGATGCCATGATTGATAACCTGAAAGAAACCCAATGCCTCAGAGGCATCTCTGACTCTCTCAACAACCCTTTTTCGTGCACTTGAATCTTGATGAATGTTGTCAAGATCAATAACAGGAATAATATATTCTGTGCAGCCTAAATCTGAGGCTTTCTTGAAGTTATCAAGCGGATGATAGAATATACGAGGGATCTTAGCAATACCTGCATCAACAAGTCCTTTAACACCAGCTTTTGTGTCAATAAAAGCTTTGAGCTCCTTTGCTCTTTCAGATTCAGGCACGACTTTCTCTTCACTTTCACTCATACTAGTGAACCCCATCTTGCTTCTCTATGGAAATACAATGAAAGTCAAGGTGGCAGGACTTAAGAGGTTGTATATGAAATGAATATATTACATTTTGTTTTAATGTGATAGAATTTATTAGATTTTTGTGAATGAACGAAGCGAAGACTGTTTATCTTTTTGATATAATTTATGTCATTTTACTATTATGGGAAGACTCACACTTTTATTTTATTTTTTTGTGCATTTTTTCTTCTCCTTTATCTATTTTTTTTTTTCACTTAAAATGACACAACTTTATTTCCTTCGAAATGACACGCACTTCTTTCGTAAATGAACAATTTAATGTCCAGTTATCAAGCTGAATTACTTTATATCAGAATAATTTTCACTTAGGACATATTTAGTGTACAGGATAAGGCTCGATAAAATATCATTTAATAAAAAATTATATAAATTTTTCCAAATATATTATATGATGTTAATTTTTATTACATGCTTGATTTTTAATCTCGGAGTAAAATTGATTTTCATATCAGTAATTTAGATTAATTATTATTTATCAATATTGGTTTACTCTGTAATTTTTGAGTTTACTTCTATTTTGTACCCCAAAAAAATGTTTATTTCAAGTTTAATAATTCTAAAGTTTATTTAACACAGAAGAAAAAATTGTCTATTAGCAATCATGTATTCAAAGCATCTTTATAAAACATGTACTTAAAAGTGTCTCCATAGTAATTTTTTACCCACTTTTTTTCAAATTTTGCATTCAATTCACGAGTAAGAAATCATAAATCAGAAATCACATAAATCACTCTTTGTTAAACCCCACTAACAACAGTAAAGATAAGGACAATCCTAATACGGAGCCTTACCTTTGCTTGCATATGCATTTAGACTGTTTACCTTATTTGAACTCTGACCTTCAAATTACAAAACAGCAACTTTATTACCGTTCAAGGCTCAGCCCTCGTATTGCATTCAATTCATGAGTGCCGGTGATAATTTCTTCTCAATATTCTAGTAACTTATAAAGTAGTAAATAAATCAGGATTTCAAAACCCAGATACTGCTATAAAAAGTATGTATCTGGGTATGCCTTCAGTTCAAGTTTCAGGACATGCATATGAACAAATGTATTATTCTAACCAAGATTCTTAATAAGTTGATAAAAGCACCAATTTATCTCTTCAAGACAAGATTTTCATTGATTCTTTCTCAAGAAGCTTGTGCTCAAGATCAACGTAGCCACTTGCACCACATTGTCCTAGTCAATCCTGAAATGCAGCAGAGGAGAAGTACCATTCATACAATTTTTGCTGAAATGGAGTACAAAATCTGAAATTGAAGTTTCCCTGTATTTTGCAGGATTTTCTTTAGATAACAGTTCTTTGATGGGACCATAATTCCTTTGAGACGGATGACAACCTGTGCTAAAGAAGCATGCAACAGAGACTCTTGGACCTATATGATTTGCCAGTACTCTATGTTGAGGACTCTTGAATTTGTCATTTGATATGAGCTGAGATTAAAAAATATTGTTAATCATATTGATGAAGGATCACATTTAATAAGATGAGAGAAACCAAAAAATGATAAATTTAAACAAATCTTTTCTGCATTGTTAAAGGCTAAGCATGATTGTGACCACTAGTATCCTACGTGTTCTTTCATTTGATTTTCTTTTATCACATTTCAGCAAAATGTATGAACCTTAGACTTATACCCTTCTCATGTTCATTTGGGGTCAAAGGACAGGAAATTAAATCAACAATTTCAACAATAATCAAATTCATTTAGCAGAGGGACTTTCTTAATAAGCAGGCTATAATGTATAAGCTCATGTTAAAATGAACCTAATAAATGTGCAATAAGGGCTGATATTTACTTATAGGAAAAGAAAGACAAAAACATGCCTGCAGAAAATTGCCAATGTTAACAAGAAGAGCCCCAGGTAGAGGGGGTAAGTCAATCCACATGTCCTGATGAAGAACTTGGAGGCCACCTACATGGTCTTGTAGAAGCACTGTGATGAAATCTACATCAGCATGCTTCATGGTTCCTAAAGTCAATTCAGGTTCTGGACAAGGAGGATAGTAATGGCTGAAGGCAAATAGCCCCTCAGTGCAACCGATATCTATCAAGTGTGTTGGATTCAGACCAAGAGCTTCTGATAATAACTCAAACAACAAAGTCCCCAGTTTCATTACTTGATTTGAGTATTCCACCAGTATGTCTCTACAAACAAATGAAGTATGTATTCTATTATTTTTAGGCTTAAAGGGAGGAAAGAATCAAGCATTGTGAAAGCTAACCACCGCAAATAAAAATTGTAGAATAACAAAATAAAATATTGTACTTTCCTTCTTCCCCATATTGTTTTGTCCACTATCATCATGAAACCCCGGTTTATGAAATGCAAGGTATTCTGGTAATCTAACACAAACAATAATTGTGTTTTTGTTGTGTTGCCTGTTTTTAAGAGGGCGGGCCTAGAGCACGGGCAAAGGTGCATCTAGTGATTAAAAGATCACGGGTTGTGTCCAAGAAAGAGTCTCTTTGCAAATATGTAAAAGTAAGGTTCTGTATAGGAATTTCTCTCACCCCTCCCTACCATCGCTAGTTGGGATTTAAATTAGAGTGGTTATGTTGTTTGATTACAAAAAAAATAGGGGATTAAACGTGGTGTAGCCCAATATGCCTACTATACACACACATATATATATATATATAATAGAAAACTATAATATTTATCAAATTAGAAATTTGGCTCAAACCCATCATTTTCTTTGGTAACTTAGAAATTCGTTGAACCTAGAGCATTCATTACACTACTATAATCACGGAAAGACAAATATATAACTTGAGCTGATACCTGCATACAGCTGGGATGTCTTCTGGTTTAGGGGCATTAGGAGCCAGATTGTAGAAGAAAGAATCCTTCCAACTAGTTGGTGCTGAGCTATACAGATTAAAATTGCTATTGTACATAAAGGGCCTTTGTTCACGTGTATAAAATTCCTTCTTTACCTCACTACCTTGCTCAAAAAACCTTAGCACCCCATTTTTCATCTCATTTAGGGAACTCACTGGGATGCCATGATTGATAACCTGAAAGAAACCCCATGTCTCAGAGGCATCTCTGACTCTCTCAACAACACTTTTGCGTGCACTTGGATCTTGATGAATGTTTGCAAGATCAATAACAGGAATAATATATTCTGTGTAGCCTAAATCTGAGGCTTTCTTGAAGTTATCAGGTGGATGATAGAATATTGAAGGGATCTTAGTAATACCTGCATCAACAAGTCCTTTAACACCAGCTTTTGTGTCATCAAAATCTTTGAGCTCCTTTGTTCTTTCAGATTCGGGCATTACTTTCTCTTCATTTTCACTCATACTAGTGCCCACCATTTTCCTTCTCTGTGGAAATCCAATGAAAGTCAATGTGGTAGGAGGTTGTACATGAAATGAATAATTGAATATATTAGATTTTGGTTTACTGTGATAGAATATATTATATTCTCATAAATTAATGGGAAATGTGTGCAATGTTACATGATACATCTTGTATCATGTCAGTCATAAAAATAAAAAAAATGTGGATTTTATTGAAAATAAAAAATAAAAAACAAAATAAAATAAAAAAATAGATTTCATATTTTTATATCTATGGCATGACAAAAGATATGTCATATAACATGACACTCACATTTTCCATAAATGAATAATGTAACGTGCAATTATCAAGCTGAATCATTTTATAACAGAATAATTATCACCTAGGCTTCTACACAGCAATACAAGATCTGTGATTGACAGATCTGAAGAAGCATTATCTATATAATAGAAATTGAAAAAGAGTTACATTTTAGTTATTTTCATACAAGAAAAGAGCAAGAGATACAACATTAGAAGGGAACACAACAATGCAAGACACATATTTTCCAATAAATGCATATTTTGTAAAAAAGAAGAATATAGATGATGACATATCAAATTTTAAGAAGTTAATTAATAATTTTATATATAAAATTTAGAAAACTAAATTTTATTTAAAATTTCATTATTCGGTTAGTTCTTCCAATTCACGAACCCGTTTAAGCTCATCACTGAACTTGCCACACGACGAGTTAACTTGTCAAATTTTAGTTTATTTTTATTTGTCTATCTTTTTAATTAAGTATTAGCCATATTATTTGTCTAGGCAACACAAATTTTCAATATATATGTGTGAATTGGTGGTTCAAGGCAAGGTAGGTTGAAATTTCCAACCCACTTTCAAAATTAAGAGAGGTAAATTATCTGATTTTGAAATTTGCTACTTATATATATATATATATATATATATATATATATATATATAGGCTTTAATGTTTCTAAAGTGAATGTAGATAAGTTATCTACATTCGCTCTCAAAACGACGTCGTTTTAGGTTGAAAAATTAAAAAATTATAATAAAAAAGACTATTATAACCCTGAAATAAATTATAATTACAAAAATATTATGATTTTCGTCTTAAAATAATGTCGTTTTGGGTAGATAAATTATCTACATTTATGGTAGAAAAAATAAATCCATATATATATATATATATATATATATATATATATATATATATATATATATAAAAGCTTATTGTTTCTCAAGTCACTTGAGATAATTTTATTTCGGTCACTAAATTATAACCGTACAAAGATGGATCAATGGTGATAAAGGAAGAAAAAAAAAAGGAATCATAATCATTCAAACATAAATCAATTAATATAAGGAAATAAATAAATAAAATGACGTAGTTTTTGGTTCACCGAAAATAAATACATCTCAAATGACTTGAGAAATATATATATATATGGGAAAAGTGTGTATCATTTTAAAGGATGTAAAGTTGTGTCATTTTAAGTGAGAGAAAGAGATAGATAAAGGAAGAGAGAGAGTGGACAAAAAAATATAAAGATGTGGGTCTCACCTCTTTGTGAGAGTGAAATGGTATAAGTTGTGTCATTTAAAAGAACAAACACTTTTTCCTATATATATATATATATAGGGAAAAATATTTCTCCAGTTATTGGAAATAAAGTTATCTCTAGTGAACTCAAAATGACATCGTTTTGGGTTATAAGATTAAAAAATTATAATGATAAAGACTAAAATAACACTACAATATATTAGAATTACAAAAATACCTTGATTTTCGTCCTAAAACGACGTCATTTTGGACTTATCAGAGATAATTTATCTTCATTGACTGGAGAAATCATTTACCCGTATATTTATATATATATATATATATATATATATATATATATATATATATATTAAAAAACATTTCTATAGCCATTTTAGATAAGGCTATCTACAGTTACCCAAAAATTACGTAGTTTTGATTAATGAATGGTGTTTCTGTACAGGGTGTTTCAGTAAAATGTATATGATAAAAAAATAAACAAAAATACGAAAACACCCTTAAGTAATTCACCTAAAATTACAGAAACACCCTTCATTAATCAAAACGACATAATTTTTGGTTAGCTGTAGATAACCTTATCTAAAGTGGTTGTAAAAATATTTACTATATATATATATATATATATGGGTATTAACGAGCCGAGTCGAGCCGAGCTTTGCTCTTAAAAGACTAAGTCTATATTTAAATGTGTCAGCCTGAACAAGCATGTTACCTGTTATGAATATAATTATTGACTTGTGACCAGACTTATTTACAAAAAAATAAAAGCCTGATTTAGCCTATTAGCTTGTTTAAAAAAAATAAGACAACAAACATTTATCCAAACAGAATATACAATCAACAACACTAGTAATTCTATAAATATTCGTAAATTCAATGTATCCAAATAGCATAATATAGACAAAATCATTCAAAAAGTATGTTTAACTAATAAAATGGGGTGAAATGGATTGATGAGTGAAAGAGAGCTATTACAAGTAGTATAAAAAATATAAAATAAAAATAAAAATTAATATACTATGTCAGCCTGAGAGGCTCTAAGGTCGAGTTTTGGAATTGGAGTCTGAAGCCTTTATTAAACGAGCTTTTATACAAGTCCAAGCTTGATTCCAACAACCAATATTAGGCATGTAAGCTTATGCCTTCACGAGGCCTGCCAAAGGTTTCTTGTTTGTTTATCACCCCTATATATATATATATATATATATATATATATATATATAGATTTGAAAGGGTTGTGAAACAAAAAATTTAACACGTTATGAAATAAAAAAGTTAACTATTTAATGTTTTTAATTAAAATAATTTAATGAATAATAAATGTTATTTTGATTAAGTTGACTATTCCGTTTCAATTTTTTTTTTTTTAAGATATTTCAATTGATTCATCGTTTCGCGACTAATCGATACGGGGAGGGTCTATGACTAAGCTTTAAACTCTCCCAAAAAATAGTACTGAAAAATATCGAACATATGTTCTCACTCTTACCTGCTCGGTTCTTATGTGTTAACTGAGCTACCACTATTTAGTTTATGAGATTTGTATTTGTCATTTAACATGACACAACAAACTTTTCTACACACACAACATTTTGTGTGGCCCACACTTTTTGAAGAAAAAAGAAGAAGAAAAAATTACGGCACGCAAAACAAATCTCTATAACATTACACAATCACTTTTCTTACAACATAACTCTTATAAAACCCTTAGTTTATTATTCCATTTCATGTTTTATTTATTATTAGGGAAAAATATTTGTTATTTTAAAAATTATAAAGTTATATCATTTTAAGAAAGAAATAGACATAAAATAATATGTTTTTATTTAAAATTTAAATTAAAAAACCATCCATTTTCTTCACTATAATTTTCATTTCTTATATTTATTTCTTACCTATAATACATAACTTATCTCTTTAAAATACAACCATCAAAACTCTTATTATTAATAGGAAGATGGGGAGAGACAGAGATCCGATCGAAGCCAGGGTGGTGGTAGGTGGTATATGAAATTATCAATTCAGATGCAAGTGACTAAGCATAAGAGTTTACTTGTCTCTTTAACATCGCTTGCGTGACTTCCTCAACTTACTTTTAAATATTCCAAAATTCAAACCTTATTTCCCATTTAAGATTTGTTAAACGATTCGTGTACCTGAGTCATTGCCACTCTCTCATATTAATATTATATTACACTTCGTTTTCCTTGCTTCTCTCGCTCTGTGTGTGTCTCTCTGGGTCTTCCACCGTTCTTTTCTCTCCGAGCTTCACTCTCTTCACCTCCACAAAAGGGAGAGAAATGGGGTTCTTCTCTTTTCTGGGTCGTGTCCTATTTGCTTCTCTCTTCATCCTCTCCGCGTGGCAGATGTAAGTCCTCTTTTCAGATCTATCAACTTCCATTTTTTTTCTTTTGTGTACCATTCAGATTCATGGAAAGGACTTCACTTTCCACTCTGTTTTCGATTTTGGGATGTGGTTTTTCATTTTATCGCTTTAGTTTCACGTATTGAATGTTGAAGTGTAATTTTTTCTGATTTGGAGTCATACCCATATGTTGTTTGGATCCGTTTTCAATTGGGTTTTTGTTCTGCTCAATGGTTCTTCTGGAAATCATTATATAGAACAATTAGGTGTTTTATTAGATTTTTCTTTCAAGTTTAGTGTATCTGCCAATAAAGAGAAGTATTCTTGTGCTAGAATGTAGATGATATTATTGTAAATTATTATTTGCAAGTATCCTGGCATGTTGAGAATTTTGAATGGTCTTGAATATTACCAACAACCAATGCACTATGAAATCTTGAGTTGCACATATAAAATATAGTTTTTATGTTCCTTTCCCTAAGTTACTTCCTTCAATTCATTGAGGATTTTTTTATTTGTGTGGTATTTACTTCATTGAGGATTTTGACGTTTGCACTGAGTACACATATTTAGATATCAAATTAGCTACAAACCACGAGTCTATAGATCTAATTTTCGAGCCAATCATATCTGTCAAGAAACATGTGGTTTAGATTATAGATAAATCAAGAAATGAAAATTAAATATATTTCATTTACTCTTAAGCTGAACTAAAATGAACATTCAATACCTGCAAGGTGTGGCTCAGTTGGTTTGGTGCTGAGTCCAAGGGTTCCGGACTGGTGAGTCTAAAGGGCTTAAGTTCGACTCCTGGTAAACACACTTTGTGGGTAGCGGAGAACCCCTTGCCCTCTCAATCTGTGAAAGGGGATTAGTCCCATCCTATGTGGGGTGGGGATACCCTTGGGTTTACTCAAAAAATAAAAAATAAAAAATGAACATTCAATTACCAGAACCATTGTTTCCTTCTGGTGTAATAAATCTATTAGAACAATTTTAAGTACTTTTGCATTGATATAGCATTTATGTTGCAAGGTTTAACGAACTTGATGCCAATGGTGGACCCATTGCAAAGGAGTTGATTCCCAAGCTCACTGTTGTGAAGAAAAATTTGTCCTCCAAATTGGGGGTAGGGCTACCAGATATTGATGTAAGCCCATCTTTACTCTCACTATCCTTTTAGTTGAATTGATTTCTTTTGTTATTTGCTGTTCCCTTTCTGATTGAGATATAAAATACAGGCTCGGCAATTCATTGCCACAATCATATTTTTAAAGGGGGTTGGAGGAATTCTATTTGTGTTTGGCAGCACACTTGGATCTTTTCTGCTGGTTAGTTTGGAATGTGTAATTGTTATTCTTAATCTTAAGTTTACTTTTAAATCCATATTGAAATTTTCCTTTTTTTTTTTGTTTTAGCTTCTGCATCTGGCGTTTACTACTCCACTTCTGTATGATTTCTATAACTATAGACCGAGCAAAGTTGAATATAATCTACTGCTGAATGATTTCATGCTGGTTTGTCCAAACTTCTTTTACTTGCTGTCTTTTTTAATGATGGTTTCATATGTGTGAGAGAACTTAATATATTGGTGGTTATTTTTTATGGCAGAACATAGCACTTTTTGGTGCATTGCTATTCTTTATGGGGATGAAGAACTCAATTCCCAGGAGACAACACAGGAAGAAGACCCAAAAATCAAAGACAGTTTAGAAAATAGAGCAAAAGATGTGGTGTGTTTGCCAAAATGCTGAGTTGCCCTATTTGATTTTCAGGCTGATTTTTTAATAGTTGCTTAGATCTATTAAGATTATTTTGTTTGTCATTTGGATCATAATTTGATTATGCATATGCTTCCATTTTGTCTTACAATTATTCTACTTACGCCCAAAGAAATTAAGCCTAAGCTATGGTTAGATTTGATGGAGGAGTTCATGAGGGAAACAGATTTCCTTGGAGAAAGTAGGGTGATAAAATTGTTTTATTTTAATCTAATTCAGTGTAATTAAGTATAATGTGAACCTAAATTAAACAAATATGCAATGCAGAAAATTTACTTTGGAGTTCACGTATATATCAGGAAATCAAAATTATGGTCTGAATTTAGAAGCTTTGTTTCTGTGAACAAAATTTGTTTCAAATTTGCCTCATGTGGGATTGATATAAATTTTAATCTGAGACAAACTTGGAATATAATGGCAATTCAGGCATGTTTAAAATCGAGGTCCTTCAACACTCCTCCTTCACAATTTGCCATTATATTCCAAGTTTGTTCAGGAAATGTTCAAACTTTGATTTAACGAGTGCTTTGAAAAAAATATATGCTATTTGCACATCGATATAACGATATATGAGACTTATGTTGCCATTCTTTCTACTTTTCTCAAAAATAGAACTTAATTTTTTATTTTTTTATTTTGGTAGTTAAAGTAGATCTTAATCTTAATATGCTTTTTTTCTTGATTTTGACTAGATTTTTCGTAGTAGCAATTGTGAATTCGTTATCACAAAATATATTGGATGACTTTTGTTCAGACTCTCCCATTTTATTTTATTTTAGAATTCTTCTAAGCCATATAACTTGATTTGTTGCAATGGAGGATTGAGATATCATTTTGTGTATTTTTCATCTCGTAGAACAAAAGAAAATGGAGTCACCAAAAGCCAACATTTCTACCATATTGAGAATGCAAGGAAAACACTTTATTAACAAAAGAGAATTCATAATCATAAACATTTTTTATCTCGTCCAACAAGCCAGCTGAATCGCTATTGATATAACCCATTTGTTATGCAATTTTAGTCGAGTTTTACCAAATTCTAAAGTCTAGAGTTTCCTTGACATATCTAAGGTGAACTTGGCTTGGCTTATGCTTGAACCTTGATAGGAGACTTGTAGCAGTCTAATGGAGCAAGCTATCGATCACACTACTAATCATGAGCCATCTTCCATGAACTTTTCATGAATGTCTTCCTTTTTTCTTCTTTTTTTGGAGATGAATGTCTTCCTTAAATGTTAAAATCATAGTGGAATCAATTCAAATTACGATCAAATCATCAACAAACTAGAAGATACTGAGAATGTCTCGGGATCCTTACCGCTATATGTAAAGGGTGCGCTCAATTATGTTAAAACAAGCAAGCATCTTTCTACTATACCAATTTCTGAAATGATTTATTTAGGCTCATGACCATATTATTTATATGAAAATACATGGAAAAGAGGGGGAAAAGTTGATTTTTTATGTAGTTACAATCTTTTTCTTTTGTGTG
Source organism: Gastrolobium bilobum (assembly GCF_033153095.1). Classification (NCBI taxonomy): domain Eukaryota; kingdom Viridiplantae; phylum Streptophyta; class Magnoliopsida; order Fabales; family Fabaceae; genus Gastrolobium; species Gastrolobium bilobum. Next base: position 109,510 of record NW_026899907.1, read on the forward strand.
CTACTTTTATAATCAGGCGTGATTCAATTTTCTTCTTAAGCTACCACAGCAGCTCAGGTTTTAAATACTAATTATATTTTATTTTTTTTAAAATCTCCAAATTAACTATGTTGGAAATTGATACCCACCCCCCCCCCCCCCCCCCCCCACACACACAAACACACATATATATATTGATTTGCTTAACTCAACCTAATGTTAATTATAAAATTTAAAATTTATATATTTTAAAATTAATAACAAATTATTAGGTTCACATTTAACATCCATATATATTCAGTTTAAAAAATAAAAAATATATTTAATTAAAATTTTTAATGAGCCCAATTGGGTAAAAGAAAATTTTTTTAAGGAAGATTGTTCTTGTTAAACTTTTATATCAGTAATATGGCTCCTTTCATTCATTCATATTCTTCCTCAGCATAGGTGCATTTATACAAGAAGATGGAATAAATGTAACAAACTAACAACCTAATTTTTGGAAACAAACTCCTTAAAGCAATCCTAAAATAACTCACAAGATTTTATAGACTTTATCTAAAATACAATAAAATTTTAAATTTTAAACTTTTGAATTCAAACTTTCTGATTTAACACTCCCCCTCAAGTTGGTGCATGTATATTTAACATGCCTAACTTGCAAATTATATCTCCAAGTGCCTTTCCAGAAATTGCTTTGGTTAAACCATCTGCCAGCTGATCTTCTGATTTGATGTAGGGAGTATTAATAATTTGTTGATCCAACTTCTCTTTTATGAAATGTCTATCCACTTCAACATGCTTGGTTCTATCATGTTGAACTGGATTATGTGCAGTCTCAATGGCAGCCTTATTATCACAATAGAGATTCATAGGCTGATCATTTTATAACTCTAGGTCTCTTAGGACATTTTTAATCCACAATAGTTCACAAATACCATATGACATACCTCTAAACTCAGGTTCAACACTTGATCTGGCCACCACCTTTTGTTTTTTGCTCTTCCATGTGACTAGATTTCCATCAACAAACATGAGATGTCCAGAAGTGGATTGTCTTGAGGTTTGGTCTCCAGCCCAATCAGAATCAGTATATCCTGCTATGCTCGTTTTTTCGTTTTTAGAAAATAGTAGACCTCTGCCAGGTGACCCTTTTAAATATCTCAGAATTCTAAAGACAGTTTTCATATGTTCTTCACTAGGGGAATGCATAAATCTGCTCACCACTCCTATTGTATAAGCAATATCTGGTCTTGTATGTGATAGATAAATGAGTCTCCCCACTAGTCTCTGTATCTGCTAACGTCAGTTCCAATCTGATCCGGGTAAATGCCAAGCTTATGGTTCATTTCTATTGGTATGTCAGCTGGTTTACAGGCTAACATTCCAGTCTCAGACAACAGATCCAGAGTGTACTTTCTTTGAGATAACATAATTCCTTGTTTAGACCTTGCAATCTCAATTCCCAAAAAATAATTTAGCTAGCCCAAATCCTTCATTCCAAACTCATTAGCTAGATGTTGTTCAAGTGACCTCATCTCGTGTGCGTCATCTCCAGTTAAGACCATATCATCTACATAGACTATGAGAATAGTTATTTTTCCTTCTCTGTGTTTGAAAAACATAGTGTGATCTGCATTACTTTGTGTATACCGAAATTTCTTCATTGCTAGAGAAAACCTCTCAAACCAAGCCCTTGGTGACTGTTTAAGGCTATACAGAGCCTTTTTTCAACTTGCAGACAACATTATCCTTTGAAGATGAGAGCTTTACTCCAGGTGGCACATCCATATATACCTCCTCTTCCAAATCTCCATTTAAAAAAGCATTTTTTACATCAAATTCTTCAATGGCCAGTCTTTGTTTGCTGCCAAGGAAATCATAATCCGAATTGTATTAAGTTTGGCAACAGGAGCAAATGTGTCTTGGTATCTACACCATACTTTTGAGCATAACCTTTAGCCACTAAACTTGCTTTAAATCTGTCAATACTGCCATCAGCCTTTAGTTTTACATTGAACACCCACTTGCAACTGATTGTTATCTTTCATTTGGTAAAGAAACTAGCTCCCAAGTGTTATTGCTTTGTAGTGGTACCATTTCTACATTCATAGCAGCTTTCCACTTTGGATCATCCAATGCTTCCTGCACACTATTCGAAATACATACACTAGATAATTGATTAACAGTTAGAGCACATGATTCAGATAGGTTTTGAGTATATACATAGCTGCTAATTGGGTATTTGGTTTATACTTTAGGATTTGGTTCATAAAAATGTTGAGGAATGCCCTTAGTTTGACGAAGAGATCTTCTGACCTGTGGGGGGATTATGAGGTACAATAGGTATTGATAAATTAGTTTGTGTGTCACTAACCTATTCAGTGTGCCTTTCTGGGATGTCCAAAGGTGATACCTCAGGTGTGGAAGCTAGACTCGGTGTTTCAAGAGAATAAGAAGTACCTGTGAGGCTAGGAGATGAGCTAGGAGTAGGAACTAAAGAAAAAAATGGTGCAGCATGGGTATTCTAGTTAGAGAGACGAATTTCTGCTTCTTCAAACTGATCTAGGACATGCTCCCCCTGAGAAGAAGAAACTGAGTCTCCCCTGAGTAGTATGATTCAGATTCATGGAAGGAGACCTCCAAAGAGACATACATTTTATGAGATATTGGATCAAAACACCTATACAACTTTTGAGAATCAGAGTAGCCAACAAAGATACAATTTTTTGCACAAAGGTCCAGCTTTGAGCGAAGAGGCTTGGGAAGATAAACATAAGTGGTGCAACCAAAGATTCGGGGTTCAAGATTGATGACATGAGAAGAGAAAATATGAGGAGTTTTGAAGTGAAGAGCACTCGAAGGAGTCCTATTTAAGAGATAAGCAGCAGAGACAACGGCTTCCCCCCCACCAAAAAAAGGAGGAACATTCATGTCAAATAAAGAAGCACGAACAATTTCCAAAAGTTAGCGATTTCGCCTCTCAGCCAGTCCATTTTGCTAAGGAGTATACAAACAAGATGATTGATGTTTTATCCCATGAGGTACCAAAAAAATCAAAGAACAACCCATTCATATATTCCAAACTATTGTCAAAATAAAAAATTTGGATTGAGGAGGAATACGGATTCTGTACCATGCATGAAATTTTTGAAAGCTGGAAATACATCATTTTTATGTTTAAGCAAGGTGGTCCACGCCATTCGATTGCATTCATCAATAAAAGATACATAATAATATGATTTAGAAAAAGAAGAAACTTTAGAGGGACCCCATACATCAGAGTGCACAACTTGGAAAGGAATAGAACTTTTATTAAAGCTTGGATAAAAGGGAATACGATGGCTTTTAGCCATATCACAAACTTTACATTTAAAATCAGCAACATTTAACTTGACAAATAAATCTGGAAATAATTTTTTGAGATAACTAAAGGATGGATGACTAAGTCTCTTGTTCCAAAGCCAAACCAAACTTGAGTTAGAATTCGAAGTAGAAGTAGCAGAAGCAGAGGCGGGGGAAGAGATACCACCATTTGAGGAATCCAGGAAGTACAACTTGTCGTGTCTAACACCATAACCAAGGATCTCCTAATTCTGGTTTCCCTGAAAGACACAAAAATTAGGCCAAAAAATAACTCTGCAATCCAGTTGAGAGGTTAACCGACTTACAAACAAAAGGTTAAATTCAAGAGAAGGTACTACTAAAACAAAGTGTAGTGTCAATTTAGGTGATAAAACGATGGAACCTTGACCGGTGATGGCAGAGGTACCACCATTGGCAGTGGAGATCATGGTTTTAGCAGCACAGCTAAGATTGGTTAAAGCATGAGAATGACAAATCATGTGATCAGATGCACCTATATCAATTATCCAAATAGAAGTGCAAGAAAGTGTGGAGAGAGCAAGAGACTCATCTAAGATTCCTTCGTACACAGCATTAGCAATGGGAGAAGGAGAGGAATCACCATCGGATGTGGTTGCAAGAGCTTTATTGAGAACTTTCCGTTGAGGACGCTTAGAGAAGTCCCACCATTCAGGGTACCCAATGAGTTCATAACAACGATTCTTTGTGTGACCAGAATCACCACAATGAGAGCAAAGAAAGGAGCTAGATTTGCTGGAGATGGAATCTTTGCAAGGTATTGAGGAGGATGAACCAGAAGGGGGCCGAGGAGAGTGAGTTAAGAGGGCAGAAGTTTCAGTACTAGCTGAAGGACGTCCCATGGTGAGGCGTTGTTGATGTTCACGGCGGACATAGGCATAACTTCCTTCAAGGTCCAACTTGGGGTCTTTGCGAAGAATCTCTCAATGAACAGTGTCAAATTTAGAATCCAAGCCACTAAGGAAGATGTGGACACGAAGGTGAGCCATGGTTGAATGCATCTGAACGACTCCATGAACTGTACTAGCTTGAGAAGACATGCGATAATCAATTTCTTGGAAGATAGAAATCAACTCATTGTAATAAACAGACATGGGACAACTATTATGCTTCGTAGTGAATGATCGTTGATTAAGCTCAAAGAGACAGTTTCATCAGAGCCATCATAAAAAGTGCGAAGAGCAGCATCCCAAATTTCATTAGCAGTCTCGAGATGGAGAAATCATTGCATTAGAGCTGGGCTCATCAATTCAATAAGCTAACTTTTCACACGCTTGTTCTCATAAACCCAATTGGCATAGGCAGGATCATCAATGGTGGTTTCTTCGTGGTGCCAGTCAATACCAAGATTTGTTACGAGCACCGATTTGCCTGTCCATTAATTGGGACCAAATAGGGTAACTGGAATCATCAAGTATCATAGTGAAAAGAAAAGTAGAACAGTCTTGGTGAATGACAATGTTAGTGTTGGACAAGTGACCTCAAACTCAAGAGGGGGGTGAATTGAGTTTTAAAAATATTTTCACAAAATGCCTCACTTTCATTCATGAAAACGAATTTCTTGAGTTTATATGATTTGACACAAGTAAAGTTTAAAGAATAGAAATTAGTACAAGCAAATAATATGCAAAGTATGAATTTAAATATGCTCAAGTATTCTAACAATGCTTATGTAAAAAGATAAGGAGTTAGAGAGATTGCAAACAAGATATATCCTAGTTCGGTCACCACCACCGTGACCTACGTCCAGATTGAAGCCGCTCAATCAACTTTCCACTAATGGTCAAGCTTCAAGGGTGCTTGACAAACCACTACAACCTTCAAGAATTTTGGTTCTTGAAACTCTTACGCTTCCACTCACTTTCTTAGGCTATAAGCAACATTTTCACTAGGATCTCACTACCCTTAACTCAAATAAACAGAAGGAGAGTGTTTAGAAATGGATTTGTACTCTTAAAGTACAGATTATACAAGTTGAAGCTTATGGGTATTGATCAATAACACAAGAATGAAGCTCAAAGGAGTTTTATGATCAAAATGAGTAAGAACAAGTAATGAATGTGTTTGATTCAATCAGAATATTCAAGAATGATTGCAAAATCAATGGAACAGTAATGCTTGGTGTTCTGAAACGCAATAAATGAGTTTATATAGGTGTTGGGATGAAACTAGTCATTTATAGCCGTTGGAATGCTTATTGCCCAGTAAGTATTCGAATACTTTTCGTGAAGTATCTGAATACTTCATCAAGTAATCGAATAGTTTTCTTAAGGTATTCGAATACTTTGTTCATAGTACAAGTATTCCAATACTTTCTTGAAAAGTATTGGAATACTTTTTTGACAAAACTTAAGTATTGTAGTTTTTTGAGCTGTAAAGCATCCTAACTTGCCTCCAATCACTTTTAGTGCAATTCCTTGACTTGTTGAAATTGTTTTGAGGTTACGAAATATGTCAAGGGTCTTTTTCATGAATTATTTAAAAACTTTCAAGTGATTAGTGCCATATATAATGCATGCACAAAATTAAGTATCCTTTGAGTTCATTTATGCACCATTAATCAATTACCTTTACATTTGGATCTAAGCCCCAAGGATATACTACAATCTTGATCTTTGATTTTGATCATGTGTGCTCAATGATTTACTTCTGTTGTCTTGTTGAATTGCTTCCTTGGACTTTTTGATTGTTGCAAGTTGTATTATCCTTGAAGTCGCTTCTAAGCTTGTTTGTTATAATCAAAACTCTTGTATAATTGAACTCTTAATTTTGAGTGCAATGGTTTCATAGTTAGAAGGGGTCACAAGGTTGGAGGCCAGGGATGTGGTGGAAGCAAGGGGGGAGTTGAGGCATTCGTTGTCCATAAGAAAAAATTAGGGATACAAAAGGGAAAGATGGTGAAAGAGGATACGAGTCGGGTAAAGCAGGTTAGATAAACAAATGGGTATGGGTAGGGTCAAGAAAAACAAATGAAAAAAAAACGATGTGGGATACCAATTAGGACGGCCAAGGATCAGAACGTACCTAATACTATGTTAAACTTTTATATCAGTAATATGGCTCCTTTCATTCATTCATATTCTTCCTCAACAGAGGTACATTTATACAAGAAGATGTACCAAATGTAACAAACTAACAACCTAATTCCTGGAAACAAACTCCTTAAAGCAATCCTAAAATAACTCGGAAGATTGTACATACTTTATCTAAAATACAACAAAATATTAAATTTAAACTTTTGAATTCAAACTTTCAGACTTGACAGTTCTCCTTGCTACTTTTATGGCTTTTTGACCTTACACGGGTCAACCTGAATGCCAATATTTTTTTATTCTTTTTTTCTGTTTATGTCTTTCTAATAGAAAGTATGGAGAAAGTTGTGAATCATATTGATGACTTTTGTTATGGATCTGACAAAGGCCCACATTATAGAAGGTCCAAGAATGGCTAATGGCTAAGAGGAAATTAAGAAAATATTCTTTTTTTTTTGTAATAAAGAGGGGCAAAAGCCCCAAACAAAACAAAAATTACACGACGCGAGAACTTAAAAGATCTACAGAAGCATCCTGAAGAAGGAGCTCTAACAAAGGAGAAGGAGGAGAATGATAAACAATAAGATTATTATCATCCTTAAAATGCCTAGAAGCAAACCAGTGAGCACATCTGTTATTTTCTCGAAAGGTGTGGACCCAACGAACATCTCAATCTTCAGCAAGCCATTTGTGAATACGGGAAACAACCTGAGAGTTTCTGTGATTGTTGCTCCCTTCTTGGATAGTGCTAAGAGCAATTTCTAAGTCACATTCCAACTCCACTCTCCTAGCACCAGTACCCCAGGCCAGCTCTAAACCTTTGAGGATACCCACAGTTCTGCATCAAGAGGATTACAAAAACCTAATCTGAAAGAGAAACCACCAAGAAAAGCACCATTGTGATCTCTAACAAGGCCTCCACAGCTAGCATGCTGCCTAGATAGGGAAGAAGCACATCTGTGTTAATCTTCAACCGACCAGGTTCAGGACGACACCATTTAGTAGGCTGATGGGCATTAGGGAAGCTGCCAAGAATGCTTCTATTCTTACCTCTAGCTTCAATTAAATGCGCAATAAAATCAGAAATGACACGGTTATCATTGCTTGGCCTTCGAAAACTATCATCATGAATATGATGATTACGCCAATTCCAAATATTCCAGCAAGTAGTATAGAAAACATCTCTCCAATCAACATGAATTTGATATTTCCAACCCTTACTCACATTTTTTATGAGCCAAGGATGTAGGTCTAATGTGAAGAAATCGTTGGGGACCCTTCTACCAAACCAATCTATCCACAATCTTTTGGCTTGAGAACAATCTCTAAGGACATGAATAAGAGTTTCTTCACTGTTTGGACAGTTAATCCAAAAATTAGGACCCCCATTCCATTTGCATGTACGACTCCTAACTGGAAGCTTATTAAGAAAAGCCAGCCACATCATAGTCTTGATTCTTTCTGGACCCTTCCAGTCCCAAATCTTCTTCCAGGGGACATTCCTTTGAGCATGTTGAAAGTTCATCAAGTTCAAGTAGGCAACCTTAACTAAGGAAGAGGACACATGATTCTGACACCAAACTAACCTATCCTCAGTATTATCTTCCTAAGCAACAGGAACGCAAAACACCTTAGAGATTAGCTCATCATTTAAGAATTGCTTCAAATATCGAACATCCCAGGTACCATGCTGAAAGATCTCAGCAATGGTTCTATGCAATTCCAGATCAGGAATATGATTAAGAGCTAAATTCCAAATATTATCATCCAGATTCAACCAATTATCCGCCCAGAATTTAATAGTCTCTCCATCACCCACCTCCCATCGAAGACCGGCTAAAAAACTGTTCCAACATTTAGAAAGGTCCCGCCAAAGTTTAGAATCATAAGGCTTAGAGCTTATCTCACGCCTCAAATCTTTACCTCTACCATACTTGGCTCTCAAAATCTTAACCCAAAGTTCCTCCTTGTCAGTTAAGATTTTCCAGGCCAACTTATGAATATAAGCCTCCTTTTGAGTACGCAATCTGATAATACCAAGACCTCTCATTTCCTTCGGCTTATACATTGTGTCCCAAGCCACTAAATGAGCTTTATTAATACCCCAAATGAAGTTTCGTTGAAGCTGTTCAATCTCATCACACACAGAAGTGGGAAGAAGACCATTCTGCATATGAAAAGAGGGAATAGCACCAATCACTGATTTAGCCAGAGTGACTCTCCCCGCAAAAGATAAACTTTGATGCTTCCAGCCATCAAGTTTCTTACGAACCCGATCCATTAGATCAGCATAATTTCATTTCAAATTTCACCCTTGCCTAATAAAAGAGCCCAGATATTTACCAATGCTACTAATGTGGTTGTAATATAGTTGATTTTTCAAGTTTAAAATACTAAGCTTTAAGGTCAAAAGAGCATACTTATCAATACATTTTATGGATTAATTGTTAGTTTTTCATTTTCAATGTTATTTCTCACTCAAGTTTATATTTGGATAGGAATTTAGCATGGAAAAATGAGAATTTGCGCAGAAGGAAAATTTGGATCAGATGGGCGGCGCTATCAGCGCGGAATAAATGCATTTTCAGTGAATATTTCGCGCCATCAGCGCGGAAGAAGTATGATCAGCGCCATCAGCGCGATTTAATTCAAATTCAGTGTAAAAACGGCGCCATCAGCGCCAGGTTTCGAGCAGAAAGACACCGTGTTTTGAACGCGTGCAAGCAAAATAAAAGGAGGGGGGATCAGAAGACAAGACAGACAGGCGAAGAGGAGGAGAGAATTTATGGAGCTTTTTGGGTGGAGATTGATCTTGGAGATTATTTTCTTTTCCTTTTGAATTCAGCTATTATTCTTCTTTTATGGATCATTGTAATTTAGCTATGACCATGTCTGGCTAGTTTCCTTCATTGTGGGTAGGGTCACAAACCCTATGTGAACCTTTTGTTTAGTTATGGATTGGTTTACTTTTCGCTCTTTAATTTAATTGATTTATGCCTACTCTGTGCGTATTGCTTATCGTTTATATTAAATCTGATCAGTTTAGTAGTGAATGATAATCTAAGGGTTAGAACCCTAGATAGGAATATTGGGATTTTGGTCCAGAAAGGGGGTAGGATAATAATTAACATGCGTGCTAGGAATAGACGCATTCTTGATTACAAACGTTTAATTTATCTGTGTAATGCTTGATCTCAATTGAAACATTGCAAGGAATTGGGGTTTTAATTGTGATTAAAGGGCTAAATTTGCAAGGAATTGGGGTTTAGCTAATAATTGTTTGGATGATAAATTGTTTGATTGTTTATTTTGATTGAGCATTGTGAATCAATCCGTAGTGAAAAGAGGGGATCATAAGGCGAGTGTACTTACCTGCAATATCTCTCATATTTTTATCCAAATCATTTTACATCATTCTCTTATTTTTAAAATCCAAATATACGTCTTTGTCTTTGATTTCTATTGTTCTTCAAATCACTTGGGTTTTATATCTTGAAAGGACGTTTATAAGATATTTGCTCACAATCCCTGTGGAGACGATAACTTACTTATCACTTTATTACTTGAACGATCGGTACACTTGCCGGTTTGTATCAAGTTTTTGGCGCCGTTGCCGGGGATTGTGATTTCTTATATCTTATAATCTTGAATTTCAAGATTTTTCTTTCTTTTTGTGATTATTTTATTTTATTTTCTTCTGTTCTTGTTTTAATTTGTTTTGAACATTGCTACTAATCTTCTCTTGAAGTTTTATGCGAGGCAAGGTTTATCCTACAAAATTGTTATTTGATCCTGAAATTACAAGGTTTGAAAGGAGAAACAGAAGACTTGCTCAGAAGAAATCAAAAGTGCCAAGTGCTCAATCTGAAGAAGCACCTGAAATCCCAACCATGGCAGCGAATAATGAAGCTGAAAATCCACTCATGGATACCATCCTCACTCCAGCCTTCAACAGGCCTAATTCAAGTATTGTCCAACCGAATATTGCTGACAATAATTGGGAGTTGAAGTCTTCCATAATTCAGTTGGTGGAGAGAGTTCAATTTGGAGGAGATGAGCATGAGGATCCTCACAGGTTCATAGACCGGTTCTTAATGATCTGTGACTCAACCAAGCACCCTCGGGTGTCTGATGATGCTATCCAGTTGAGATTATTCCCTTTTGCTGTAAAGGGAGAAGCACTTAGCTGGCTGGAGAGGCAGCCTGCACGGAGCATTGCTACATGGGAGGATTTGTCTACAAAGTTCTTTGCGGAGTTCTTTTCCATGGAGAGATACAATCAAATGGTGAATAATATCACCAACTTCACTCAAACTGAGGGTGAAACATTGTGTGCAGCCTGGAACAGGTTCAAGGACTTGATGAGGAGGTGCCCTCATTATAATTTGACTTCTGGTAATCAAGTCAGAATATTTTTCAATGGCATCACACCTGAAGATAGAATGGTTTTGAATGGTGCAGCTGGTGGTACTATTAAAACCATGAGGGCGAATGAAACTCTGGAGCTGATAGAGAGGATGGCCAGGAATGAAAATCAAGGGGTATCTTCAAAGTCTAAGAAAGGTAGCCTTCATTTAGAAGGTAATGAGTCAGTTCTGGCTGAAAATAAATTGCTAGCTCAACAAATGGCTAGTTTGACTTCCAGGCTTGACAAGATGCAGATCGCGGGAGTTCAAGCTCAGTCTGTTGCCTTTGTCTGTGACTACTGTACGGACAGTCATGCTCCTAATTAATGTCCATCTCTTGCTTCTTCTGATTCACCTCAACAAATGCAGGTGAATGGTATATGGTATGACCAGCGCCCTCAGCAGCCAAATCTTCAGAGAAATCAGAATTTTCCTGGTGGTGGTAACAATTTTCAGCAGAGAGCTCAGGGAGTTGGCATGGATTTCAAATCTAATAATTATACTCAGCCTTCACAGAATCAACAACGAGAGCCTGCTGAGTGGGAAAAAGCCTTTGCACAAATGGCCAAGACTTCGAATGAGATGGCTCAGACCACTAATACCTTTATGGAGGAGACTAGAGCCAACAACAAAAATACAAATGCTTCCATAAAGAACCTGGAGAATCAGATAGGCCAATTGGCAAAGCAAGTTTCAGAAAGAATTCCAGGTACTTTCCCTAGTAACACAGTTACAAATCCCAAGGAGGATTGTATGTTTGTCACAACTAGAAGTGGAAAAGTGGTAGCAGCTCCAGAAAAGCCGAGAATAAATATGGAAGCTGAAAAGAAGCTAAAGGGGGTTAAGGAACCAGAAAAAGAAATTGAAAAACCTGCTGAAGTGGAGAAGCCAGTTGAAAAGAAGAAGTTTGAGCTGAGTCCTGAATATGTGAGAGCCATGGCACCTTATCCTGACAGATTCAAGAAGGAGGATCAGAAGCAACAATATGGAAGGTTTCTTGATATATTCAAGAAATTGCATATCAATATCCCTTTTGCTGAAGCCTTGGCTAGCATGCCAAATTATGCCAAGTTCATGAAGGATTTGTTGTCAAGAAAGCACAAGTTGCAAGAATGCCAAACGGTGACACTCACTGAGGAGTGTAGTGCTATTATTACAAAGAAGTTTCCGCCTAAGCGTCATGATCCAGGGAGCTTCAATATTTCTGTTGAAATTGGTAACAAAAAATTGGCAGAGCATTATGTGATCTAGGGGCTAGCATTAATTTGATGCCCCTTTCTATTTGTAATTCCTTGGGGATCTCCGAGTTGAAGCCTTCTTTAGCATCTTTTCAACTTGCTGATAAGTCTTTGAGGAAGCCTAGTGGTATTATTGAAGATGTTCTTGTGAAGGTGGACAAGTTCATCTTCCCTGTTGATTTTGTGGTGTTGGACATGGAAGGGGGAGCTGAAATGCCTCTTTTGCTGGGTAGACCTTTCTTAGCTATATCTCGTGCACTGATTGATGTTGAAAGCGGGAAGCTCGAGCTAAGAATGAATGATGAAACCGTTACTATTCACGTCTTCGATTCTCTAAAACAGTCTTCTCACAAAGACGATTGTTTTAGTTTTGAAGTCGTAAAGAAAGAAAAAGATGTAGCGGTTGAGGTTCCTGAAAAAGCAGATGATTACAAGGAAGATGGAACCTCAAAAGTGGAATTGAAGGATCTTCCTCAAACTCTAAAAGATGATGTCAAAGAGGTGAAGACGTCTCAAAGGAGGCGTAATCCGATACTGAAGAAGGTACTAAGAAAGGAAGTGGTGAAACTCTTTGATACGAGTTGGAAGAGACACCGGGAGCTGAAGTTTGACAAGAGACACCGAGACTCTATCTCTCGAAAAAATCGAAGCTTCAAAGAGTTCTTAACATGGCTTCATGGTTTGGAACAAATCTGGGAATGGTGGTCTCATACACCAAAGCATCCAGTACCACCAGATCCTCCATTTGCTGGGTCATCCCACGCTGCTGAGGGGGATGACATGGAGGGTTGATTATATCTCCTTGCTAACAGAGATTTTGTATATTAGTTTATTTTTCTGTTTCGTATTTTTAGTTGTTTTGTGTTGGTATATCTCTTTCTGATGTTTTAATGTGCGCATTATAGTTTATCCTATATGCCACTGTTTGTTCCATTGTGCAGGTTTTTCTTCCTTCTTGTGGTTTCATTATTGCTGAGGACAGCAATGTTCTTAATCTGGGAATGGAAGGCCAAGCATGCTAATGGAGTACAACGTTATCAGGGGAGATATTCTAACCAATTGTTTTAGTTTTATTTTTTTTAGTTGTTTGTGTGCTCTTATCAAGAAAATGTTTTTTGGAAATTTTGGAAAATATGATTCTAAATCATGCCCAGGTTTAAATGTGTTCCCTATGCAACTTGCATGATTACATTTGAGGAAGCATATTTGTTATAATAATCTGGTATGACATTACTTGGGCATGATTAGTTTTCATGATTGCTCGTTTGATTGAATTCTGTGATCTGAAAGATTAGTAATGTTTGATGTTCTTGTGATGAAATCTAGCTTGATAGCCATAGCTAGTGAGGTTTGAGCCTATACAGTTAAATTTTTCTTGAGAGGCCTTACTAGAATAGCAATCTAGAACTTGCTCTATTTCTCTGTTATGCATGCATTGATTGAAATGATAAAGGCATTTTATTCTTGTTAGCCTATGGCCAAATAGCTCACCTTATGAATTTTCCCTTGTTAGCCCCTTTGAGCCTGATCCTATTTGTTCATGATACCTGATTGATTGTTTAACCTTGTCCATGCCTACCTTGATTGAGATTGAAATTGATATGTTGAAAAATAAATAAGAAATTGAGGTAAGCTCCACTAAGGTTAAGTAATTAAGGGTCACCCATAAAGAAAAAACAGAAGAAGAGAAAATTCTGGAAAAGAAATAAAGATGATATGTATGAAGATCTTAAGAATAAATGTGGGTGAAAGGAATTGATTCCCAAAATTTTGTGGGAATGTTAGTGGAGCAACACCGTTGAGTTGAAAATGACTTTGAGTTGTGAATTTATCAGTTTTTCAATTTCATCGTAAATTAGCCACTATCCATATATCCTTACCCCTAGCCAGGCCAAGATACAACCTGTGAAGTCCTTTTGATCAATTGTTGCATGTGTAATATTCCTTATTTTTAGGAATTTAGAGAATATGGTCAAGCTTATGGTAGTGCTATTGTTGTGATGGACTGAGTGATTTCTATCCCCCAAAACACTAAGTGTTAAATGATACATGTTTATCTTGGTGAGGGGTGATCAAGTTAGATTCTAATGTTCATGAGGGCAGAGAGCATTGTTAAGATTTCTTTGCATTGAATCAGTCATGCTTAGTATAGTGATTTCTTGATTGTCTGAGTAATGGTATGCTGGATTGATGACTGCTTGTTTCTCCATGTGAAATCTAGTTTGTTGCTGGGGACAACAACATTTAAATCTGGGAATGATTTGATGTGGTTGTAATATAGTTGATTTTCCAGGTTTAAAATACTAAGCTTTAAGGTCAAAAGAGCATACTTATCAATACATTTTATGGATTAATTGTTAGTTTTTCATTTTCAATGTTATTTCTCACTCAAGTTTATATTTGGATAGGAATTTAGCATGGAAAAATGAGAATTTGCGCAGAAGGAAAATTTGGATAAGATGGGCGGCGCTATCAGCGCGGAATAAATGCATTTTCAGTGAAAATTCCGCGCCATCAGCGCGGAAGAAGTATGATCGGCGCCATCAGCGCGGTTTAATTCAAATTCAGTGTAAAAACGGCGCCATCAGCACCGGGTTTCGAGCAGAAAGACACCGTGTTTTGAACGCGTGCGAGCAAAATAAAAGGGAGATTGATCTTGCAGATTATTTTCTTTTCCTTTTGAATTCAGCTATTATTCTTCTTTTATGGATCATTGTAATTCAGCTATGACCATGTCTGGCTAGTTTCCTTTATTGTGGGTAGGGTCACAAACCCTATGTGAACCTTTTGTTTAGTTATGGATTGGTTTACTTTTCGCTCTTTAATTTAATTGATTTATGCCTACTCTGTG